>NC_028458.1:45581678-45816740 GCF_000263155.2 Setaria italica
GACTGCAAGCGCTCAAAATGCTCTTCACGTCCGACAGCACGCTGCTCACCACGCCGGCGACGGCCAAGATGGTGCAAGACAGCGCCAACATCCCCGGGTGGTGGGAGGGCAAGTTCAAGAAGGCATTCGTCGAGAGGTCCGAAATCGAGGTGCGTGAGAAACCCTGCAAACAAGAACGAACGCTCCAATGGCCATGCGTTCCTGGCAACAGCAACATCGGATTGCTCAGTAGTGTGGATGATCTTAGTTGACGACCCTGCATTGCTTCCTGATCTCGCCCTGCTTGCCGGTCTTCACCTCGATTTTGGACATCTCGACGAATGCCTTCTTGAACTTGCCCTCCCACCACCCGGGGATGTTGGCGCTGTCTTGCACCATCTTGGCCGTCGCCGGCGTGGTGAGCAGCGTGGCGTCGGACGTGAAGAGCACCTTGTGCGCCAGCACGTTCTTGTAGTACTGGTTGTCGAGTCCGTTGGGGGTGACGATGTCCTGGTTCACGGTGGGGTCGTTGGCCGGCGTCGGGTTGGCGGGGCACTGCCCCCTGAGGAAGTTGGCGAACCCGGCGTTGATGTCGGAGGGGACGGCGAGGCGGTCGGGGACGAAGGACGAGCAGTGGGAGCGTCCGATGGTGTGGGCTCCCGAGAGCACGACCATGTCCTCGGCGTTGAGGCCCTTGCCGGCGAAGCTGCCGACGAGCTGGGCGACGTTGAAGACGGGCGGCGGCAGGTTGTTCAGGGCGTCGGAGGAGCTGGAGACGCGCCCGTCGAGGCGGCCGGCGGGCATGTCGATCTTCATGTTGAACCCGCTGAGGAAGTAGGCGGCGTCGCGGGCGGCGAAGGCGACGATGTCCGCGCAGGAGACGACGCCGGGGCAGGCCTTCTCGACGGCGTCCTTGGCCGCGTCGATCACCTCGAAGCCGCGCAGACTGGGGAAGTTGGGCGGGCTCAGCTTCTCCGGCTGCGGGTTCGCCGGCGTTGGGTCCAGGAGGACGGAGCCGTCACATCCCTATATATAAGTGTGCATCGTGTCAGTGTCGTCGCATCCCTTGCAGCATTGCACGAAGAAGCATCTCGATCGTGTTCGTGTGCACGGTCAACAGTGCGTTACCTCACCGAAGCAGTCGTCGCAGAGCATGCGCATGAGGCCGGCGCCGATGCCGGCGTTCTTGTAGACGAACTTCTTCACCTCGTCTCTCACGATGTGCTCCACGCGCGGGCACGTCTTCTTGTAGTAGCCCACATCCAAGCCCTGACACGCCGTCGCCAGCAACAGGGCGCATGTCACCGCCACGGCGAGCCTGAACGAAGCAGCCATTGTGTGTCCTTATTTGGCTGCTCTCTTCTACTTTGCTCTGAGCCTTTGTGTATTTGAGTGCGGGAGCTAAGAGCGGATGGGAAATGATGAAGTGCTTTCCGGATGGGGTGGCTATTTATAGATGGAGATTCGCCGACGACGTCGACGTTGTTAGTTGGATCCATGGTGTATTGTATTATGGAGTAAGAGGAACTGATTAAAGGAGCTAGCTGTTACAGAACATGCATGGAAGCCGCAACCGCAAGTAGCTAAGCATGTTACAGAACCTGCAGTCTGCAGATGGATTGTTTAAGTTGCTGTGGCTGCATGTTGCGGAAAACTGCCTGTGGTATCCTCGCTCTGTCTGTGACTGAATTTTTTTGTCTCTTGATGGGAATGTTCCATTGCATGATTTGCTTTCAACCAATTGCTCACACTGCATATATCTCGTGGTCTTCTTTAGGGAAGTGAACATTTGTAGTGAAGAGTAATATATGCTCGTGAAGAGCAGGACGGAGCTGCCCCGTTGGATTAGATGATCACTTAATCTTCGAATTATCGGATCACAATGTCGAAGAAGCCACGGAAAATTAGCACCTGATGGTTGGATTTAAAATTTTCTCAAATGGATATATGTGTCAGTGCTAGGAATAATGCATTCAAATTGCCTTGTAAGAACCTGTAGATGTTTTTTTCTTAAAAAAAGAACAACTTGTGGTGTCTTTGTTCCTTTCTAAATCAGAAAGTTTGTATTTTATTGGCGCCTTTAACAAGCTGTCCATATGATTGGATCTCTACTTATTTTATTGGCGCCTCAGTAATTACTACTGTGTTATTGTAGGATTTTCAGAATAATTACCATTTTAAGTTTTAATACAAGAAACTGCCTTGCTGAATTTTCATTCACAACCTACATTAGGTAGTAAATGATATGCATTCAGCACAAAAGTTGATCATAAGGTATAAATACATGTATTTGGGAATGTATAGAGTAAAAAAATTACACAGATGACCTCCCCCTGTTGGTTGACGTCTGCCAATCAAACAGGATCGCCAACCTAAGTTCGATGAAATAATTAAGCTCTAGATAGCTGTACGCTCTTTCTTAGCTCAACTGGGAATTATTAGTACCATGTGGGATTAGGCACTGAGTCAATGAGCAAGCGAGCCGACTAAAACTGAATTGTTTGAAGTTTACACCTGGCAATGCACAGTACTCATCACAGCTGGGGGCGTTGTGCCAGACTGCCAGTCTTGCTTGCCTCTTGTGCATACGGTTTTGGCTGCTTCCTTCAGGTTTTCATGAACCGGAAAGTTGAGTTGTTTAGTAGTCCTGTCATCCCAAATTATAGATTGTTTTGACTTTTCTACATTTATAGAATTTGTTATGCATCTAGATATACATTATATCTAGATGCATAGCAAAAACTATAAATAAAACAAAATGATCAATAATTTGGGATGGAGAGAGTAGAAAATGTTCCGATCCCATTGGAAGTGTCCTTGAATTCGATTTCAGAAAGGTTAGGATAACTCCCTGCATTTCAAGTGAGCCTAGAATCAGATGCACTACTTAAATTTAGCTGAGCTCCTGAATTTCAATACGTGGTGGTTCATTTTCTCTTGCGCGATGTTGTTCACACATCTAGTTTAATATTCCCTCCATTTCAAACTGTAGGTCGTTCTGGCTTTTCTAGGTTCATAAATATTATTGATAATATTTATAATATTTATGAAACATATAAAAGCCAAAACAACCCACAATTTGGAATGGAGGGAAACAACCCACAATTTGGAATGGAGGGAGTACAACTTGTAGCTTACTAGCCTACCGTGCACTCTTCAGGTAGGCATAGGGAGCACGTTCTAAACTCTAATTATTTCCTCTGTTTCTAAATGTATTTAAAAATTGAGAGAGTAAAAGGCAAACTCGTGATGTTTTTGGTAACAAATAAGTTGAAAGGGTAGCAAGAAAAAGACAGTGTACAATAGGTTTTGCACTATGGATTTCAAGCAAATTATATGTTTTTGGTAACCAAACTCTAAGGGTTTCTCCAAAGAACACCTATATAGTTCAGGTAACAATTTATTGCCTAATTTAATTTCATCTATTAATCCTGGTTCGCTCAACTTAACACCCGTGAACATTTGTTGTTGTGTCAGAGGTTTAATCGAACATTGTGAAAGGTGAGTCAGCTAGCAAAATTGGTGAAGCCCTTGTACAAGTAGTTTCGGGTTCAAATCAACAAAATCACAGATTTAAGGACCACTCCCAAAAAATAGTTTAGATTAGAGGCTTACAGCACAATTTAGCCTTTTACAAATTATTACCGCTGTATTTGTTACTATTCCTGAAGATTCAGTTGAAGAAGGAAGAATACTAAGAAAAATAGTAAATGAGGGTGCAAGTACCAAGTAGCATAGCTTTGTGAAATTGGTCCCAGAAATTGCAGTCCCTCAGCAACGAATTTCATCACTTAAAAATAAATTTCATTTTCTTTCAACATAATCATGTGAACAAAGGTTAAATGAGTCATGTCCATGTTTATTACATAAACGGTACTCCTCTTATTATATATGACCTGATAATCAGACAGAATGTTGCTCATAATGTCCAAGGACAGAAAGAGGAACTAGCCAAGTGTTGAATAGCATCAGACAGTGAAACATATAAGCTCTCAGAACAACATGCACCATTATATGACCGCTTTGAATATTTGTACATCTGGGGCACATGGAGATGCACTCTAAGAAGAAAAAAAATTTATACACATTTTGGAGCACACATAATGACATGAATGATTTCTCATTCTTATTCACTCCACTTGTAAATTGGGAACAACTTACCCTTCTAAATAAATTGGGAACAATACACAACTGGTAGTGATAGACTCATAGACCTACCATTATATTACTGTAAGTTCAAGGAAGCGAGGACTTCAAGAAGGGAAGCAACAAATTGCATCTGAACCTTCTCATCAATTGCCAAGAAGAGGGGGAAATGAACGAAGAGAGACCTGATACCATGTTTCTCTGCAAACCTAAGAGAGTGATAATAGACATAGTTGCACACAAATCGACCAGCATCATCTGAAGGCGCCACATCATATCCCATTTGTTGAAGAGACTCGCTTATTTCCTTCACTGGTAGTGTAGTCTGCTTGGTCATGGAAGCAAAACGTGGTTCAGCTGATGGGCATGATAAGATAACTAACAGGAGAACATTTGAGATAAATCGCTCGTTAATGAGGGTGGTGCATTGAAGTGATAGCTTTAAGTTCAACAATGGAAAATCAATACTTGGATTGTGCTCTTGAAAATGAAAAGAATGGACAGCAGAGTCAGCAAAACAGAGGATTTGCATGACAGTAAGTTAACAACATAATGTGAAAGACAAGTTTTCCAAATGACATGTTTAGAGATACTCATAATGATTTTCAAATTTAATGGTTAAAATATACCTGTCTTGAGTGTAAGATGCTTCCATCACATGACAATATAGGCACCCTCTGGAATGTAGAACAAATGAATGATTGAACGTAAACAAGTTACGAAGATATAATGAAATAAAGAATGGAAACAAAGGTACAAGGATAGCAACCTGCGGTTTCCATCCTAGCTCATCTGGGCAACGAAAAGTAGCTTCATTAACAGCTTGGTTCTCAAGAGCAAACCTATGCGAACCACTGTTGGCTCCAAAATGGAGCTAAAAATGTTCCATAACCATAAGTCAAGGTTTAAACCACATGAATGGATAAATAAAAAATGTTTAGCCATCTGAAAACATTTCAGCATTATATCTTTCACCCAAATTAGAATCAGTCAATCGACACAACTTCTATTTAAATGGCCAAATTTCAAACCAAGAGGTGATGGAATTCTGTAAAATATACATAGTTCCGACTTTGCCTGCAGAAAAATGTTCATAGATGGCATTGATTTAAAATTATGCTAATCTCATGATGAAAGATGCTAGGTGGTGTGTAAATTAAAAAATTTACAAAGTGCTGTTATTTCTAAAACTTGGGAATTTATCACAGGAACTAATAAAACCGCTACTCCAAACTAGCTCACAGTTTCATACTTCGTCAGACAATTTACATTCAGTGCTGATATAGGATCGGGCGAAGGTGAGGTCTTACCAGAATTACTTGCCCCTGATTCGGTGATCCATTTTCCCGGTCCAGGACAGTTGACTCGAACAATTCATACAACGGACGCAGCGCACCCTGCCCGGCCGCTTCAAGAACAGTGCAGCTCCCGAGCACAAGGCCCTTGGGCAGCCCTCTCTTCTCCATGAACGACAGGAGATTGTGCACGATTCTCTCGGTCGGGTTCTCGGCGACTCCATGGAACCTCTTGAATCCGGTCACGTGAACGGTGATCGGAGAAGGCCCCTCGGAACCCATCTATCTTGTTATGCAGCTTGAGCAGTGAAACCTTGGCTCTGCCGGAGAACCTGGATAGAGGCCGGCTTGTATATGTAAGGTACTGCAGCCAGCAGGGGGAAAGCATGTTTGTTGAGGTTACTGCAGAATGCAGATAATTGCTGCAACTGCACAGCGTGAATGCATTCACACATCCAACATGTGGGCGATGCTAAGCAAGCCATGATACATGACATTCAGCAATATCGTTGCCAAGAAGAAATTTGTAATGATGGGGCGGAGGAAAGCCACAAAAATCAAAATGTGGTCCGAAGTCGTAACCACTAGCTTATCAACAAAGTATAGAAAAAAAGGATTGTAATCGGGTGTTTGGTTACATGTGCGACTGGCAGGACGCCACGGAGCGGCGAAGCCATCCTGCCAGGGACTTTGACACCGACTGACCGAGACGTCGCCCCGGAGTCTCATATACTAGGAGCAAGCAAGCAATGACAAAGCCATCCCATCTTTTTTGACCGGATCAGAGGATTAAAAGTTCATCCACAGTGAGTCCGGTTGTTGGAACAATTTAAACATGGAAGCTTGGAGGAATTTGTTCCCGTTGTGTGCAAGTACATGTTTTCTATTCTAGTAGCGTGCCAGCCCAATCCGGCCCAAAGCCAACATCGAGAAACCTGTCCGGTAACCAGGCAGCTCAGAAGAAGAATCCGTAGATGACGCAGGAATTTTCTTTCTGTGCTAGAAAGCACAGGATCAGAAGAACAAGGGAGAGGTCCCATCCTAGGTGCTCCAAGTTGTCCCGAAACGAAATTCCCCACACGAGAGCAGGAGTAGACCCGAACAAGCCACGCACTCACCTCGGGACAGAGAGCGGGGCGGGGGCGACGAAGGAGCTCCTCCTCCTCCTCCTGCAGCTGCTGGGTTGAGTGCGGTGCAACGATTTGCTCTTGCTTCTCGGCCTGTCTCGGGGACGGACGGGGTGTGGTGTGGCCGTGTGGGTGTGGGGGAAGAAGCAGACGGAAGGAAGAGCTTTGGCTAGCAGAGGAGCCGGGTCCGCCCAGCTGCCCCCTTATTAAAGCGCGCGCGCCGGCGGGCGGGCCCACAGGACAGAGACCGTGGGCGCTACGGCGGGGCCCCACGATTCAGCGGCGATTCGACGGGGGTGGGAGCCAGCTGAGCTACCCCCGGCCCCCGGCGTGGGATAAGCGAGAGGGCGGTTTCTGGGGTCTGGGGAAGCGGAAGCAAAACGAGACGGCAGCTGAGCTGAGAGGGTGCCAGCGTGCCGGCGCCGGGACGTCAGCCTTTGTCGGCGGCGCCGCCCCCGTGTCCGGTTTGGTTTTGCGGGGCCTGGTCTCCTACGCTACCACGGCAGGTTTCCTGAAACCGCATGGCGGTCGTGCGGTTTTTCTATCGCGCCACGGTTTCGCGCTCGCGGCGCCGGCGTCGGCGCCTGCTGGATCGATATCCGGACGGAACGGCACGGCACGGCAATGGCCACGCGGAGGTAACGCCATGACGGGAAGAGGAGCTGAGGAGGGGGCGCCAGCCGTTTGCTGCTGCTGTTTGCACCACAGCACTTTTTTCTTCAGGCCGGAAAAAGTAGTGACGACCTTATTCGGCCCGACCACAGCCTTAATGTTGTTCCAACGTGTAAAAATTTGACAAATGGCCTGACCCAGCCCGATTTGAGCCCGAACGTTTTTCTACTCCGACCTGGCCTGGCCCGTGGGCTTTGAAGATGAGCTGTGGGCTTGTGGCATGTCGGATTAGGAGGATTTAACAGCCCAAGATGAGTTGGGGGCTCGTGGCATTGCGGAAATCCTATCCATCTTCCGAAAGAATTTTTTAAGTTATTCGTACAACAAATGTGGTTTGTCAGATGTGCATCAAACCTAAATCTAACCTTCACTCATCTCTCCTCCCCTGCCTGCACCACCGCTTGTCGCCACCCCCTCCCCCTACCACCACCAGCCTGCGCATTGCCCGACGCTGGCGCCGTCGCGCCGCGCCCCGCATGGCCGTCGGCCATCGCGCTCGCCTCGCATGGCCGCGGCCCCAGCCCACATCCTTGTGCCGCGGCCGCCGGAGCTGGAGAAGAAGGCGTGACCGGCGCCGAACGTTTTCTAATAAAACTTGAAACAATTAAAAAAATATTGGTACAACTTTTTCCAAAAAGATGTTGGCTCAACTTTTTTTTCGAATAAATGTTAGTTCAACTTTTTCCCCGAAGGAATGTTGGTCCAATTTTTTAATAAAATATTGAACAATATTTTTTATCCAATATTTTTTCAGTGTGCCATTATCAAATGAGCGAGTCGGGGAAGAAGTTGAGGAAGAAGAAGATAAGGTTGAGATGGAGCTCAGTGGGCCGGGAGTTTTCCACGAGATAGATATGAGCCCCCGTGGCATGTCGGGGATGCGGAGGATTTCACAGCCCTGCCATGTATCCTTTTTTAGGGATAGAAAAATATTATCTGAACCAGTGAACCCTACCGGCACACGGCGGATTGTTTTCATTCTGCGTGCCCCATGAACGAATGACTGATGCTAAAACAAGGACTAGTAGTGACCTCGTTCATAATTTCTCAATTCGACCTTCTTCTTTTGAAAATGCTCTGCTTTTATTTGCATTTGATTTCCATATTAGACTAAAGCCTGAAAACCAACTCTTCTCTCGGTTGAGTGTTCTGAGAAAAGCGTGAACGGGCAACAATCTTCTCATACGGCGAGCCGTTTCCTTTCTCCGGTAGAGTTTCTTCGTCCTCTGGGTTTAGAATTAGAGGGAGGCGGGCATCATGGAAGCACAACGCAGCGGTTGAAGATGCTCGTGCTAGCTACAGAAACCATGGTCCGGGATTCATACGTTCCAATACCAGACAGAGACAATCAAGTGTGTACAGAGATAACGAAATATGTACGCAGGAGTACTAGGCAACGTCAAACCAAGCAGGGAGTCACGCGTAGGCTTCCGGCGCGAGTCGCGGCGTGACGACGGCGCGGAGCGGCACGGCCTTGGGCAGCGCGAGCCCGAAGGTCTCGGCCATGTCCAGCTTCTCCTCCCCCTCCGGCAGGCGCCAGTCGAACGCGTGCAGCAGCGTCCCCAGGAAGTACTGCACGAACACCATCCCGGCTAGCTTCCCGGCGCAGATCCTCCGCCCCGCGCCGAACGGGATGAGCTCGAAGTAGTTCCCGAGCGGGTCCACCTTCTCCGCCGCGCCGCCGGGCAGGAACCGCTCTGGCCGGAACTCGAGCGGCGCCTCCCACGCCTCCGGGTCCCGGCCGATGGCCCAGATGTTGATGAGCAGCCGGGTGTTGGCCGGGACGCGGTAGCCGCCGCCGCCGACGTCGACGTCGCAGGCGTCGAAGGAGAAGTGCGGGAGGCTCAGCGGCGTCGACGGGTGCAGCCGCATCGCCTCCTTGCAGGCGGCCTGCAGGTAGGGGAGCGCCGGCAGGTCCGACTCCTCCAGACGGCGGCCGCGGCCGACCACGCGGTCCAGCTCCTCCTGCGCCCGCGCCATCACGGACGGGTTCTTGAGCATCTCCGCCATCGCCCACTCCACGATGATCGACGACGTGTCCGTGCCCGCCGTGAACATGTCCTGCGTACGTGCGCGTCCATTGGAAAATTAATGAGCAAGAATGCAACTCAACGGCTAATAATCAGAAGATTAGTTTATAGGTTGGTTGGAGACACGATCGACGATGCATGGTCCCCGAGACGTAGGTGAGATTGTTCGATATTGTACGGCATGAATGTGAATCTCAACAAACTTTGGTCAAGTGCAGTCATCTGGGGTGTTTGGATACCCCATGCTAAAGTTTAGCACATGTCACATCGGATGTTTGATGCTAATTAGAAGTATTAAATATAGGCTAATTACAAAATTAATTGCACAGATGGAGTCTAATTCGCGAGACAAATCTCTTAAGCCTAATTAGTCCATGATTTGACAATGTAGTGCTACAGTAACCATTTACTAATGATGGATTAATTAGGCTTAATAGATTCATCTCGCGAAATAGCATAGGGGTTCTGCAATTAGTTTTATAATTAGATCATATTTAGTCCTCCTAATTAGCATCCGAACATCCGATGTGACACTGCTAAAGTTTAGCACCTAGTATCCAAACACCCTAAACTTGTTCATTTATTTCACCATTTTAGTTCACTATCTATCGATACCTAACAAGTTGGTGAGTTTAGACTTGAGATCAGTGGTGCATTGTTTTCGTAAAAGAAAGTTGAACAGAAGATAAAAAAAGTGACCGGTGACTTGATGAGTATGCTAGCGGTAGCAGCAAGCAACTCTGCACCAACCGAGTACCGGGCATGAGTAGGCTACCTTAACTTCCAGCCAACTTAACAACTAAACTATATATGGATAGATCCATTGTTTACGAATTCAGGTATGTTGGTGATCAGTTTCTTTTCAAGTTTGGCCCCGAAAAGTTTATGCTTTTACTACACCTTTCAGTGGCAAATTAAAACAGCAGTAGTACATTGCAAGGTATGCAAGTGAGTTGAGAACAACAGGTGGTTACAGCATCACTAATCCAGAACAATTTTTATTACGTCAAGCACAGTGTACCTTATGCTCCCTCCGTTCCAAATTGTAGGTCTTTTTAACCTTTCTAAATTCATAGATATTATTATGCATCTAGACGTACCCTACATTTTGGAACGGAGGGAGTATTAGAAAAAACAAAATTCATGGATGGTGATCACCAGTTCCTTGTCAACATCTTTGGTCTACGGGAACACTGCTCTACAACAATTTTGGTACTGTCAGTTTTGTATTTACCCTAGATAGCGATCGATCAATATGGAGGCAGGTGTCGTCATAAAGTTGTGGGTGTACCGTGTGTACGTAGTAAAGATATCGAGGTTCAGACTTGAGTCAAGGCCACAGGAGTCAGTAGGATGTCATGTTGAGAGCCCTGCTTGTCCAAACCTTAACAACCGTTAGTGGTTTTGGTTGCCTGAGTAGTCACGGCGCGGGCTAGGCTCAATGATATCAGTGTTGACACTCACCAATAATCACAACTAGATCATGCTTCAAGGCAACAGCCTTCGCACCATAGGTTCACTTGCCTACAAAATTCTTCTGGGAAATGACATAAGGACAGGAAGTAGAGTGCAAATATATCCCTAGGTATAAATGTCTCTTTATTTCTTTCCTGATAGACTGTTTCACTTGTTATTACTAAGAATTACGTGGCTTTCACTAATTAATTTCTATATGATCTTGGAACACACCATTTTTCCCCCAAAATTTCATTTAGAATATACTCCATAAGAATATATTTTATTATTGTAGTGTTTCTTCCAAAGAGGGCTTTTTGTTTGTTTTCAGAAAAAAAAACCCTCCTCTTTAGGGTGAGGATTCGAGGATCCCTTCCCCCCCCAACCCCACCCACATTTTTTTTCAGTAAAAAAAGCTTCTACTGATATCAAAACAATGTAAGAGGTGATCGCAACTATCTTGAGATCAGCCGCCTCTGCATGCAAAACAGACACGCTAAACAACCATCAATTTGCAGACTAGATTGTCAT
Organism: Setaria italica; assembly: GCF_000263155.2. Lineage (NCBI taxonomy): Eukaryota > Viridiplantae > Streptophyta > Magnoliopsida > Poales > Poaceae > Setaria > Setaria italica. The sequence continues at coordinate 45,592,914 of NC_028458.1, forward strand.
GCACCCATATGCCGGGGTAAAAAGAAATTTATTGGCCACCTTCTCCAATTGTTGACACGCCGTAGCAAGAAATAATTTTGGCCACCACATGTATAGACTTTTGTATTTAAAAAATATATGTTGTCATGTTCCAATCTAGTAAAAACATTCCAGTTAGAGAAAATGTTCGAGAAAATTGTATTTTTTTTTCTTGTTTAATTTCACCTACTTTTATATTTCGGCCTTATTAATTGTTACTGGATTTATCCAACGCTTTTGCAAAAGTTAATGATCCAGGGACCGCAAATCTATGGGCAGCTAAATAGATTGTCCCAAAAAAAAATCCTAAAAGCTAAGTGAATTCTGGGGACTAGGTAAACATCATCTTTGCGTAAAAGCATGCATTTTGTTCTAGGAATTTGACAGAACAAGCCATCAGCTATCACCTCACTTGACTGATCATGGTTGTGGAAGGCTCCAAACTGTACCATCAGTTCGACCACTAACCAAACATATCAGCTCGAGCGTGCTTTCGGTCGTCGTCGCTTTCCAACAGCTCGATCCACTAGTAGCTCCACCTACCTCACTTCACTCGTTCCCGCCCGGTCATGGAAGCCGCGCGCCCCCCACGAATTGCACCCGCACCGATGTGGCATGCATTATTCTTTTTTAAATAAAGCAGGAGAGCTGCCGATTATATTAAAAAAAGATGAAGTCTGAACTAGGCAATACAGCAAATGGAAGAAAAAATAACATGAGCAGATTGGATTAGGACATCGACACGATCTGAAACAACTCTGGCCGGTCGGATTGGGACATCGACACGATCCCGCAACAATAACATGGCATGCGTTACAATTACACAGCTAGAGCTAGCTTTCGGTTGAATAGTGCCCCATGTTAGGTAGTGGCTACTACATCTCGGAGCGATGGATCAGTCAATGAGTACGTAAAGCAAGCAATGGAGGAAAGAAATTAACTAAAAGCAGTAAGTAAGTAATGGATGAGCCAGGTCGAGCGCTTACGAAGATGAGGCCCTTGATGTTGACCTCGGTGATGGTCTCGCCGCTGTCGTCGTCGGCGCCGGCGTCCATGGCGGCGCGGAGCCTGTCGACGAAGTCCTGGCGGCCGTGACGCGCGCGGTCGGCGGCCGTCGCGGCGTGCTCCGCCAGCAGCTTGGTGATGAGGCCGTCGAACTGGTGGTGGATCCGCCGCAGCTTGGCCTGCACGCCCTGCAGGTCCAGGCGCGCCAGCGCCGGAACGAAGTCGCTGATGTTGAACAGGCCCGCGCCCGTCAGCAGCGACACGATCATGTCCTTGTAGCTGATACAATGATGCGACATGATAGTATGATACGGACATTATGTTTTGCACACCATATTTTGGATAAAAAAAGATTTAATTTTTGTTAGTCCGATGCTTTTCACAGTTTCACTTTCTAAGGTCATGTTTAGTTTCTCCCAAAATCCCAACTTTGACACTATGCAAAAAGAAGATTTCCCATCACATCAAACTTGCGATACATGCATGAAGTACTAAATGTAAATGAAATCAAAAACTAATTGCACAGTTTTGTTGTACTTTGCGAGACGAATCTTTTGAGCCTAATTAGTCAATTTTTAGACAATAATTCACAAATACAAACGAAATGCTACAGTTGCGCATTTATGACAAACTCCCAACTTTGGTACTCCCAAATTGGGAACTTGGCCTAAGTTTTGGTGAGCGACTCTCTTCACTGACAGGGACTTCACGGTTCAGTCATTGGCAGCTGGCAGATACAGATTTTTTTAAGTACGGACATCATACATAGGTCACTACCTAATTGATTATTCGTCTGTCTAGAGGACAGTTCCGATTAGTTCTTATTTTCTGAGTATTTGCGAGGAAGTACGATCCAAATTTTAATTATATCTAAACTAAAGGCACCGATTATCCTGAAATGTGGGGAAAATGTGGTTTTTAATTTATTCACTTCTAGAAGCGACTTTATTAATTTATCTTTCTGTTCGATCTCAACACATAATTATCTTTTTAAGAAATTTGAATTTTTATGATATCCATCGAACCGCACGCGTACAGGTCCTCACTCACCTGTTGGACTCCTCCCCCTGCGCGTCGAACACCCGCTTGCTGACGGTGATCTGGCCGACGATGTTGGCGAGCGCGCAGACGAGCACCTCCGGCACGACGACGGGCCTCCCCGCCGCGGCCGCCTCCGCCATCCCCCGCAGCAGGTGCCCCGCCTCGTCACGGCGCACGCACGCCCAGTCGGCGAGCGCGCGCGCCCCGAGCAGGTGCACGCTGGCCAGCTTTCGCATCAGCTTCCACTTGGGCCCGTAGTTGGCGAACACCATGTTCTGGCACCCGTACGTGATGTCGGCGGCGCTGGCCACGGCGGGGCGGTTGGCGTACGGCGCGTCCAGCGCCTTGAGGAACGCCCGCGCCGCGGCGGGCGACGACGCCACCACCACGCCGGCGGTGCCCATCTTGAGGTACATGACGGGCCCGTACCTGCGGGCCAGCGCGGCGAGGCCGGCGTGCGGGGCCGGGCCGACGAGCGGCAGCGCGCCGAGGATGGGGAGCCCCGGCGGGCCCGGTGGGAGGCGGCCGCGGCCGGAGGAGGAGGAGAGGGAGCGGCGGAGCGCGAGGTGGAGGAAGAGGCAGAGGAAGGCGCAGGAGAGCACGATGGGGTCGGTGCAGAGTGTGGCGAGCTGCATGGTGGCCGGTGGCCGGTGGCGCGTAGGGAGGAGGAAGACCTGCCCTAAGCTTCTCCCTCGCGCGCGCACGGCGGCTTTTATATATCCGTGCTAGCTGATACTGCTAGCGTGCAAGCTCGATCTGATAGGTTTGGTTCAGGTTGTGGCTCAAGATATCGATGCTTGGCTGCTGTACCTTTCGATTGACTTGTTTGTTGTGCGATCCTCGTCTTTATACGTACTCCCTCCGTTCTTTTTTATTCTTTTTTATTTGACGTTGCTTAGCTCAAATTTGAGCTAACCAGCGTCAATGATTTCTTTTTGAAACACCGTTTCTCGTTTACTTGAAAGTTTTCTTACGGTCAGAGGAGCATGGGCATGTCATGGCGTGGTGAGCTAGTGCACCCTCCACCAGAAAAGAAGACCCCGGCCCCCTTAGTGGCGTGGTGCAGCATGTAGAAAAATGGAAAAGCAACTTAGGCGTGCAAGATGGGAGTCCCGTGTAGCAATGATTACGGATCGATCACCGCATTTTAGGGTGATTCCGTGTTGGTATATGCATCCAAGAAGGCTCTCGTATCATAGTGTTATATTATGCTATCCAGAAGATCAAACACAATCACAACCACAACAAGATCATAAATTATGGTTTGGTGAGCTTGGTGCACACTTTCTTCCTATATAAAGCTGCGGGAAGAGAATTTCTTTGTCGCCACGGGCATGCCAACTTACGAGTGAGTTCATGACCCTGATACACATACTACATGTCAATTACGTACCTAGCTTACTAAACATAGCGAGAGTACTGCGTAACACACGTTACGCATATGTAATAATCCATCCACCTTCAAATACAAGGCACCGAAGAAATTTTTATGACAGATTAAGGGGGCAAAGGAAAAAAGCCAACATGTCCCTCGTTAAGCATTTAAGAGCTGTTGTGACTGCATGGGCTGTTCGTGTCCCTGTGCAATTAATAGGCAACCTTTTGCATGCAATTGGAGTAGAATTAAATGGATTAGTGCAAAATTGTGCAAGGATGGTTATAGTGACGTACTCCTCGTATAGGAAAAGGAGGTCGTTTTAGGCGTTTAGATGATTTACGCAAATGAAGTCGTTTTGGCTCCGTGAACCAACTTTTGGATGTGTTTGCCCCTGGCGCTTTGTTTTCTTAGCCTCCCTTCATTACTTGTGATGCTTTGTTTCCTGTGTGCCGGCCTTCCCCTTCCTCGCTAGCTTTGTTTCCTGTGCGCTAGCCTTCCCCTTCCTCGCTAGCTTGCATGCGCCATAGAGTCCGACGCCATGAAGCTCGCTCGCGCCATGGAGGAGGCGCCAGACTCCGTCTCGTTGGAGGAGGTGGCGCCGGACTCCTTGCCGCCGGACTCGTTTGCTGCCGTCTCGTTTGTGCCAGACTCCTTGTCGTCAGAGTCCCAGGCTGCCATCTCGTTTGTGCCAGACTCCTTGCCGCCGGAGTCCCAGCCGTCTACTTGTGTTCGCTGCAACATGGCCCATGACTGTGACGACGTTGAGGGCTGCCGCCTAGCTCGCCGCCTAGCAGGTGTGTCCGTTGTGGTCTTGTTCATAGTGACTACGACCTCGCAGCAAGGATAATGGATGACATAGACAAATTGGATTGCGAGATCTATATTCCTGATGTCAAAAAGTTTCAACCAAATGGATGGCGACACTATACTTGTGCCTGAGCACGTTTTGAAGAAGCTGGATGAGCTATGGAAGATGAAGCAAGATGCAAGGAAAGAACAGTAGATAATCGGTAAGCTTACATATCTCATTCATTCAAGCTAACATGCCTCTCCTAAATTGCTGCCTAAGCTTACACGTCTAACTATTTTTATGCAGGAAGACTAGCAATGGCATCAGCTAGCAACAACACCTCACAAGGGATTTGCAATGGCAGCCGATCTTCTTTCTCTAGTTTTTCTTTTTGCATATGAGAAATCTTGAACTTGTTGCATGCTTTAACCATCATGGATTCCTTCAAAACACTATGAAGTGTTAGAAAAATTATGTTTTCTTTGTGTGGACAATACTCTATGAATTCCTACAAAACATGTGTTGAAGAAATCAATCAATGGGTAAATTAGTTGTTCAAAAAATAATGAAACAAGTGAACAATTGATCCATTTACCTGTTGCACTGCTGGAACTAGATCTTCTATTATTTTTGCATTCTTCTTGTATTGAATAGATTGAATAGCTCGAAAAAACCTCAAGTCTAGAATGTTGAAATCTGAAGAATTGGGTGGTTGACAAATTAGACGAATGTCAAATCCTTGTTGCTTAACAGCCTCACAAAAAACCGGATCATTCACAGGTAAATGGGAAGGTGCATTATCTTGTTGTATGAAAATTGGTTTGTTCACATCTTCTCTTGGCCATTTGGCTCGATGGCGGGCGATACTTTGTTTACCATGAAATCTCTAATCACATCTCTTGTGATTGAAGTTATGGGCTTGATAACTTGGGCTCCATGAAGACGATTCTGACTTGTTCTTACAGCATTTCCATAAGTGATCAACGGAAAGCAACCAATTTTCCCATCAAAAATACACTCTCCATCCCTAAATCTCGGCCGAGCACAAACACACAAAAACATGAGCCTAGGGATGTAATTCTTGTTCTTACAAGTGAGATGGGGCTCATCTTCCTCGGGTAGCAAGTAATACTTCTCAAATTTTTGAGAGAGATAAAACCATTTTTCATCGATGAACACAAAGTCAAAAAACCCCTTAAATCTTGGATCACCAAGTAAACCCTTCTCAATCATGTCAACACACCACTTTAACTGAGACTTCTTGTTAGCATCTGTGAGGTATGATTTGATGCTACTAGAGTGGCGCCTAAGAAAACCTTTTTTAAATACATTTGTATCTTCCATTTGCTCATGTTAAATTTGTTACACACATCTTCTATGGTCATTCTTTCCTTGAGAGGAATGTTGCACAATACACACATCTTCTATGGTCATTCTTTCCTTAAGAGGAATGTTGCGTAATGCTTCCAAATCAACAGGGATTGCTTTACGGCCTACTGTACCCTTCTTTAGACTAGCAACACTAACCGAAATGTTTTGAGCAAGGGGGATTTTTACCTCGCTTCCACAAGCGCTAAACAGATCGAATGTGAAGTCCAAATTGTTCAACTACAACTCTCGTATCATACTTGCCTAGTTCCCCATTCTTACTTCTCGCCAATAAAGTTTGGAACACTTGTTTTGTGACTTATTCTTTCATGTCTTTCCTTCGTCCATTGACTTGAACGGGAGCCCATCAACATCTTCTAGTTGAAAAAAAAACGAGCACATTCAAACCAACGATTTTGATTACCAGCATAGTTTACTATCAAAATAAAATATCTTACCAGCAATGTTTTCTTCAAAATTGAAATTAACTGCACCAAATTCGTCTAGTGGCAAGTTCAAATAAAATCCTATCCAAAAGGAAACAATGATACGAGAGATGATTTTTAAATATAAAAAGGAAAGAGTGATATGAGAGGAGATTGAATATGAAAAAGGAAACTAATAAGAAATGGATCAAATCAAATCCTATGTGTGCCCAAACGTGAGCAAGCGGCAAAAATACGCGGCAAAAAAAACGCCTTCCTGGAAACAAATTGTGGACCTCAAGCCTCTAAGGCAGGCGCGCTAACCACTCCAGCAAGGAAAGTTAGTTGTATAGGTAATACCCGCAAGGTATTTAGCCCTTGTTTACTTCACCCCCAACTTCCAACTTTGGCACTATGCAAAAAGAAGATTCCCCATCACATCAAACTTGCAGTACATGTATGGAGTACTAAATGTAGATGAAATTAAAAACTAATTGCACAGTTTTGTTGTACTTTGCGAGACGAATCTTTTGAGCCTAATTAGTTAATGTTTGGACAATAATTCACAAATACAAACGAAACGCTACAGTGTGCTACAGTGCCAGCACAGTAATTTTGCACCTCCCAATTTGGCCAACTAACAAGGCCTTAATAAGGGCAAACAGGAAAAAAAAATACACCATAATTAATCACTCTTTGGTATGCTAAATGCTGTCCTAAACGACTTCCTTTTCCTATACGGAGGAGTACACTATTTAAGGATAAAAATTCGAATGCTTCGATGCCTTCGGCCCTAGATTATATAAGTTGGATTATAGATCATGGGTACTATGGTAAAAGATCACTTTGGGACCACTTGGAACCACAAATAATCTAAAATGGATAGCTTATTTCAGATTATTCGTGATCACATAGTGATCCCACGATGATCTTTTACCTTACTACCCTTGGACCATAATCTAACTTATATAATTTATGAGGGAAATAAACTTATACAAGAGGACTGCATGGTGCTACCTTACGGGGAAATCATGATAATTCAAGTACCGCGCTCCGCAAGACTTGCATCAAGCAAAAGAAAAACAAGTTTACCAATTGTTTTGCATATATATGGAAATGACGGGTACTTTAAACTTGATGCTCCTGCTCCAATCTTTCCCCTACCTTTTCCTCGAAAGAATTCTTTTTCCTTCCTCAAAGCTTGCATTAGTACGTTTCATCTATCAGCGCCCCATCCGAATCGAAATGCAACAAATTAGGGCTCCGTCCTAAAATCCCAAGGTTGCTGCTGCCTCAGTGCCAGCCAGCCAGCCAGCCAGCCAGGGGTGACGTGGGAGTGACGCTCGCGGGGAGTAGGTGAAGGAGGGCGACGGCCGGCCAGGCACCGGCAGCCGCCGCTGCATGACACGAGAGGTCGACATGGATGGAAATGGACCCGTCCATATATCTATAAATGTCCCCGTCGCGGTTTGGTGAGGCTTAACCAACCGCGCCGACCGTCCGCGGAGTCAGCTATGACTGGGCCGCGCGACGGCCGACGAGCCAGCGAGTGGCACAGGCTTTTGCCTTTCAGATGTGCCTCTGCCGACGCTTGCAAAACGCTGGCGACACTACAGTAATTCACCACTTACAATTAGCGAAGTCCAATTCGGCCGCGAAAAGCTTCACAAGCCGCGACATGCCAACCAAAAGATTCTAGAAGATTGAAATCCCTAAAAACCCTAGGACTAGAAGGAACATGGGAAATCATTGCATGCCGTAGAAGGCGGTAGTAGTGGCTAGTGCTTGCTGCCCATGCCCCATCAAGCCATCATGAGAGCTGACGAACACACACCCATGAGGGGAAACCGGGAAACAAACCATGAGTAGTAAAACGGGGAAGTTGACGATGAAACACAAGCCTCAGGATTCACTGTCAAGATCGGTACTCCCCTGCACCCCACATCGCTGTCCCGTTAACATCCGACGTGCCCTTGTACAGCGACTAGCAGCAGCTCACCAGCTACCACCACCACCACAACCTGCAGCAAAAGAATAAGCCGTCTCCAAGCTAGCGGCGGCCGCAGCGGGTCGCTTGTCTTGCTGCCAGTCAGATTCTGTGTATTCTGCGGAGTCATTTTCAGAGCTAACGGCTGCCGAGCCATCACCATCACCAAAATGCCTCAAAACTGTAAACTGAGACCAAAGGTTCCTACTCATACACCCCTGTAGAACGACCGGTATATACTTCCTTATCTCTTCTCATTTACGTCAATGGTTGCATCTTACACATGGTTTGTTTTCCATACACGACGTAACAACTTCTCTTAAAAGGTTTCCGTACCAACTTTCCATCGTCGAGTGAACTATAAAATGTCAGAAAGCTCGAAAACGATTCCTCTAAACCGGCACGATTCTGGAACCTCAGAGTATCGTGCACCTGTTGAGGCCAAGAGACGAGAAGATCCTCCTCGCGGAAGGCCACACACGGCCGAGCAGTCCTGGCCTCTCTTCCTCAAAGGCGTACTCTGATTCTCCACTCGGGCTGCCCTTCGTGTCCGCACCTCTATCAGCACTTGTTGCCTCACCAGAGCCTTTCACGTCGCCTGAGTCCTTTCCACCCTTTGATTCTGCTGCACCGACTTCGGATATCTCTCCGGGCTTCTTGTCGAAGAGTCCTTTGAACTGCTTCCTTGCCTTCTTTTCAGCTTCCTGATTTACAAAGGGTCCATCTCATGTCAGCCACACATTTGGAAGGGTCTGGGTTAAGGTTGCTCTATGGCATACCTGTTCCTTTTGCTTAAGTTTAAGAAGGGCAGCTGTAGCTTCTGGTTCTGACGACTTGTCGATAGTAATCATCTAACAAAGAAGCACGATCACCTTAGCACAGTGATGCATGCTGATAATTAGACATGGCACTGAAGTACGGCGTCACTAACCTTCTTAAAATCATTCCTAGCGTCATCAAATTCTCCTAGTAACATGTAGGACATTCCTCTGCGATAAAGAGCTTTCACATGCACAGGATTTGCATCCAGCACCTGCTCAAAGAGTAAACAAAAAAAAGTTTTCCCAATTTAGCTTCAGCATTACGTAGCTTAAGGCAGTGATGCATGTTATGAGAAACAAAACGATCGGCTAACAAATTCATTAACTTATGTTACAATTTGGTGCACCATGTGAAAGCACATATGTGACTGTTACTATCTTCCAGACAAATGCATAATTTTCAACTGAAGAGGGGATTAAGTAAGACTGAACATCATAAACACACTACCAGCAATGTTTTTTATATACTGCACCAAATGAAATTTTTTTGATATACAAAGCAAGGAAATTCTTTACCGCTAAACCCAAATGACTATAAGCAGTATTTGGCAAAGGCAGTTATTTGAAAATACCTACTAATATTCCGAGAAAAACCTACCTTATTGCATGTTTCAATGGATTTTCTGTATTCGCCAATCCTCTGGTAGCAAAAAGCTACATTTAGATGTAGAGAACTCTGCAAGTGTAACAAAAGAGAAGGTGAACAAATCTTCCACTGCTGCTTATTGGAGGATGCGCAAGAAAATGGTCGATTGATCCAAGCATCAAAATGTCATGGTAGGAGTGAAGTTGGAACAGAGTATCATCATACTCTTGAATTGGCAAAGATTTTTCCCTCTTCATCATCATGGGGATGCACGTGGTTATACTCCCTAAGCACCTGCAGCCATAGAGGTAGGAGTGCCAAAGTTAATGAAAAATTTGAAAAGTGTTTAATCTTGTATCAGTCCAAGAGAGAGAACATGTACTCATGAATATTGAACATGTACTAATCGAACAGCATGGAAGACCATTCAGAGACAAAATAATTAAAATCGCTGGAAAGATGTAGGTAACAAGACAAATATCACAAAGAAAAAAAAACATCTTCCTTCAATTATATGACAAATACAACAATTCAATTAGTAACCAGAACAGAATCGAAGTGTAAGAACATAATGTGCCTTCACCCAATATCTATATGACAAACAACAGTAACTCAATTATGATAAACATCAATTTGTGGCATACAAATTCCAGATCCTATGGAGGCCATACCTTATCATATTTTGCCTTCGCAAGTTCGTACTTTCCTTCTTTAAACAGTCTGTTACCCTGAGAAAGGCCTCCCATTTAGAACCAATCAAGCATAGCAAGCACAAGTATTTGACAGCAGATAAACAATTATTGCATATCATGTAAACAAGTACAGGCTGAAATATAGGACTGAAACCACCAACAAAACCAGACCAGTTAATGGACTAACGTAAGCTTCAAGACTTTCTCATGTTCATACTGAACCAATTGAACATATTGAGAAACATTGCGTATTTCCTTTTAGATATCATTCCAAATAAGGACGGGCTATTCAGTTTGTCAAAGTATACACATTTCTGCAAAAATACACGTATGACAAGCTAATGGGATACGAATTGGCAAGCTAAGCATAATTAGTTTAAGTTAGTATACCGTGTTCTTTATTTTGTCTGCCTCATCCATGATTTCTTTGAAGGTCAAGCCAGTCCAATCCTACATTAAATTTGGATTAGTTGTCAGAAGAAAGAAGATTCGATAGTGAAAACTACTGGCACTAGTGAAAGCAAAGGTGGATAAAAAAGGCATGTTACCTTGGGCATTTCGAATCCAAGTAGTTCAATTTCCCACTGAACGGTCGCTCCTTCAGGAACATTTGCTGGCCTGTTGCAGCCATAAGGCATTATTCAGAAAGCTCCATTACAAAAATGGACCCTAATATAAATGGTTGATACAACCTTGGGAACTTATCATATGCAAAATCCGGAGGGCAGGTGACAATAGATTTTTCACCAGGAAGCATTAGTCGAACACACATTTCGAATCCTTCAGGAACCTACAACATGCTTCGTCGATTTGTAAATTTAACAGCAAGATTTTATTCCACTGATCATTGTATAGCATGAGAAAGGTTAATGTGGTATTACTTACCAAGCCTTCTCCAGAACAGAACTCCAATGGCTCACCATCATTATCAACTCGTGTATCATAAAATATTGATTTCGATTCGTCAAGGAGCATACCCTTATAATGCACTCTCAATAAACTATCATGAAGAGGGCAGTCCATTGGAAATTCACCTGACATTTATAAGGAACACAAAGAAGCATCACAAGCAGAACTACATGATATAATCAAAACAAAGAACAGTAACACCATCGAAGGTAAAGTTACATTCCATCTGCAAGGTTTATTTAGTGAAGAACCTGCAGGTTTTATTAAAATATAAGAACAAATAACAAAGCAGTTTGTCTAATTTCACATTACTAATGCTTCCCTTAACCCAAAATTTTGGTTGTTTCTAGCGCTATTACTTGGATTATCAGACACCATTAGTCATCTGATTTTCATCTCATGGAATAATGATACATATAAGTCAATTCGACTTGTTCAATATTGGGAAATCAGTTGTTGACCAGGGATTTCTGGGGTCCATGTTAAGAAAAAAGTTCCATAAGAATCATGTGTGTAGTACAAAGTAGGTAAACCTACAAAATCTCAATTTCAAATTCATCTTTGAAATAGACTAAAAATCAAGTGTTACTGTTAGCGCATGATGAACAATGCTGGATGGACTACTTTTGTTTTGTTTCTTGACATCTAGGATGAATTGACCTCTGATTTTTTTGGCAGGCTTACTTTATGTGTAATACGTAGTGCATACATGACTTTTTACGAACTTTTGAAACACTGCAACATGCTGCATTCACAAAAGGGGATACCAGAACCCTGGATACAAAATCTGATAACAAAATATAAATAACTTAAATGTATTAAAGTCGACAAGTTGATGAATTTTGGGAAGGAAGCAACCATTTGTACTATAATTTTGTTTGTTCTAAAGAACTTATGCAAATGGAAGGTAGTAGGAGACACAAGAAAAATATTTCATCCTCACAAAAAAAAAAGAAATAACATGAAACAGAGTGTTAAGCTTATCTACCTTTTCCATCAACTACACGTCGTTTTATGAGGCGACCATCGCCAAGCATGTCTCTCACCTGTTAATGCATCCAACACACACATTTTAATGCAGTTTAGCATGGAAAGGAGAATGTGAATCTCCATAACAATAGAATATAAGTTATATGTACAAGAAAGATTGTGGTCTTAATCATATAATTCAAATGTATCAGAACTCCTAGAATGCTCTGGTATCTTCCATCAGCATATTTAGATATGAGAACCAGACTAATCTATTATATAGCAGGAACCCTCCATGCCTGACCAGTGAGCACAGCAAATGATTTTTGGAACTCAAATATTGGTCAAGCATATCTGGATATAGAGGTCATAACCCTTTTCCAGTATTGCACCCAGTTTTCTGTTGTTTCAATCTACCCAAAAGTTGTAGTACACTCTTATTCTAAGTCTCAAGAAACATGAGATTAAAAAATTCTTTAGGGAAACACATTTTATTAAATGTAGCTACATAAACATGGAAGAAAGAAAAAAAAAGTTGAGACCTTCAAATAAAACCAATCATAAGAATCTTTAAACAAGACAGCATAACAGTTTCTTAGTGGTTAGTGGATGGCAGGTGATCACCCAAGCTTCAAACACTTTAGGTTGGTGTAGCGATGCAAGCAGGCCAATTTATGACACAATACACTCAATCAGTTCACTGCTAACTTAATTGGTGATCCAAGTTATACACATGGTTAGTAAAGCAAAAAAGCTTAGGATGGGCCAATCATCAGCATGGTTAGTAAAGCAAAAGAGCTTAGGATGGGCCGATGATCAGCATGACTGGGATTGTATCTCTAGTTTGGTGGCCTAGATATACTGATATGTTATAGTGACCTTGATATGAAATTGTCTGCTAAAATTAACGCATTAGGAGGTGAATTGTAGCTCCAGTGACCTTGATCTAGAAACTGTTCAATGGATAATTGACATGGAGCCTTGCCCACTTGTAGCACGCCACAAAATCATTTTCATTGCAGTGTTCTGGTAGACAGGATAATCATCTAGTCAAAAAATCAAAGTATGACCACAATGATGAAATCATCATCAGGTATAGTCTAGGACAATACCTGATATTATAGCAGCCTAGGACAATCATGGGATGTCATCAAAATATAGCAGGCCTTAATATTAATTCTAAATTAATATAAAGATGCATGAGCATAGCAAGGAGATGGCGCACAAAATGAAACTACCAAACAGTTATGACTGTACCTGAACAAACTGAATCAGTTCAACGTCAAAATGAACTTCTTCAAGGCCTTCAAGGTGTGGCATTAGTGAGGCCTTTGTCAAATAGGTACTGCTAACAAAAATAATCGCCTTTTCCTTGCGTGTCATTGTCCCAATGCCCATCTCAAGCCCTTTAGGTACCTAAACTAGAACAGTAACAAAGATATTGCAACAAGCAGTCGTTAGGGGCAAAAAAGGCACTTAAATCAAAATGAAGCATATATGCTTTTAGTGTTAATTAAATAGAATCAGTGTCAAGTTTAGACTTATATTAAGACCAGGAAGCCAGCACTACAGATTGTTGCATTGAATTAACTGCTAGATGTTAAACAGTTCATGTATATGAAAGAAAACAGCCAATCACACATCATCCAATGTGCTACAAGGCTACAAGCAAACTACTGAATTTCTATATCCTTGCAAAGAACTTCAAAAGAGATGATATGACATGTTATCTCCAGTGATCAGTGCTATGTGTTCCCAAAGCTGTAGAATATTTTACAATAGAAGAGTTTGAAATACACTATGTATCTTTATCCTGCTACATGCAACGGAGTTTGAAGAAGCACAAAATATTGATATAACCTATGTTCCTATTACATCCAACAAGATATCACTGACCTCAGATTTACCAATAGTAAAGAAATATGCTTCTTCTTTACTGGGAATAATTTCTTTTCCATCTGCTGTTCTTGCAGTTATCCTGGAATGTTAAACAATATCTTAATTCAGATAATATTCAGGTAGGCAAAAAAATAATACAGTCATAGATTACATGTATTGATGTGCCTTCCATAAACTACTGTAAACAGAAATGGCAGTTGCAGAAGGCAAAGAAGATAAGAATGCAGTCAAAGTACAGGAAGACTGGAATGTAAACTGGTTTGCATCAAATACTTTAATTTCCATAGTGCCCGTACTAGCTAATTGTTGAAGTCAAGGGTATATTGGTCACAAGTAGGGATGCAAGAGGGTACCTGATGGGTCGTTCTAGATCATTTCCTTAGTTAATTTGCATCCCTTTTTTCTTTGAAATCCAGATTAGTTCAATTGAATGAGTTTTTTGTCAACCCAATGATCCAAAGAAACCAAAACTCGCATACCTAGTCACAAGGTCTTAAGAGCATTTTGTACAGGCACGTGCAACAACAAACAGAAGGCATGAATCACCCCCATTCCTTTCCATGCCAGAAATCCACAATATAGGCAATCATGTTGACCATTTCTAATCACAGAGATTAAGTGGCTGACACGAAGAACGAAAACATATCCTATGAATACAGCCAAAGCATAGATGGCTAGACGAGCCTTCTGCAAATAAATAAACGTAGATAGTTTACCGTGCTGTTATTTCATATGGCTCCCTAGGTGTTTCCCATCCCTTGCCTTCATCAATAATCTGCCACATTCAAAGGGAAAAAATTGTTTGTCAAAGAGCTGAAGCATCCAGCCTCACATACTAGACCACTTATTGGGCAAACCCACAAAAAAGGAATCTACAATGGCAGTTAAATAAATAACACTGATAAAGTTTGAAGAAAACAAAGACTAATGTACTCCTTTAGCGGTACTCCAAGCAAACTGGGGGAAAAAAACAGAATTCAGAATCTTTCAAGCTGAATGCAACAATATGAGAAGGCTGTTCACCTTCTTTACAACCCCTAAATCCTCAGCCACAACCTGTCAGAAAATAAGCAGAGTAATCAAAAGTAGCAAATATATATTTTGAATCTCATTAGTTCTTTAAATGTTAGGTTGGACAGCATCCATGAAATCAAGAAATAATCGAGACGGCGACTGAAGGAGAGAAAATGTGTTTCTCAGTTGTGACATAAACCTGACAAACTGTGTTTAAGTGAAACAAGTGTCATAATCAGAGTAAAAACGCTTGTTTGCATGAAACAGTTAACCTCAACAGCTTCCATATTCAATTGAAATCGATTTTATCCAGGAAAAGAGAAAACCAAATCATTAATATTGATAAACAATTTCTTATGTGATATATAGAAATTATAAGTCGTTTTAGGTTTGTCCTAAGTCAAACTTCTTTAGCTTTGACCAAGTTTAAAGAAAAAATGCATAAATATCTAGAACCATCAAACTAATTTCTCTAGGTAGATCATGAAATGTATTTTCATAGTGCATTTATATGATATTGTATAACATATTTTTCTATAAACTTAGTCAAAGTTAGACAAGTTAGAATTAATACAAAGCTGAAAGGACTTATAATTTGGAACAGAGGGAGTACTACTTAGTGGGATATACTGGCCAAAAAAACTATATACAAAGTTAGCAACAAGTGTTGCCATAAAAGAACAATTGGTAGACACAATATTATTTGAGTTATGAAGAGGAAAAATGATATGCCATGTCAACAACCACATTAGGTACCCTGCGATCTTGAGCACTGAGTCTTAACTTATATGACAATATCCCATTTTGTAAGCAAATATTGGATACTATTTTTAAAATCGTACTATGCTGTAGATAAAATTACTACTAGAAAAGGAAACTATTTGCCAGAAGTGCTTTGACATTACTGAAATAACCACCGGTTGAATTCATACTCAAGCAGTCATTTAATGAGACTAACCTTGGCTTTAAAAAAATCCAACATTTCAATCTCAAATTGAAGTTCATCATCTTTTGGAAAGCCATCTGGAGCTGCAACTGGACAATCATCCTCGGCATAGTGAATTTTAGGCTGCATTTTGAACTGAAAAAAGAAAACTGTAAGAGAAAAGGGGAAAGGGAAAAAATGAAAAAAAAACAATTGGTGCTTGCATTGTTATTGACATGTGCATTTTTTATTCGAATAGTTGCATTCTCTCTGAAAATTAGTGTTCTCTTTTTAGAATAAATTGTTTAGTTTAATTAAATGGTTTTAATCTGTTCAAAAGAAATACCATAGCAATTTCACCCTTCAGCATTGTTGGGAAGCCTTCAGCAAAGCCTAGGATCATCTTGCTCTTCCCTAAGACAAACCTGAGAGGGATCCCTTTACCTGTAAATTATAACAATAAAAAAGAAGATGATTTAAATTAGTTATTCAATTGGCTGCTCATATAGATGTGACAAATATTTGGGGTACATAATTCATGTAACAATCAATTGTAAGATACAAATATTATGGAAAAGGCATCTAATCTAATATATTGTTCCAGACTCCATAGGGTATATGGAAGCACAGGACATGTGTTTAGCTAGAAAATTAGGTTTTGTACGGACCTCTGTTTCTCCTTTTCAAAATCGCATACATAGTTGCCAGCATAAAACAGCAATAAGGATGCTTGCAACATAAAATTTAGAATCATAACCATTCAATGAAAACAAATGTAAACCTCTCAGCGACTGAGAAATTGGTAGTTGGGAAATGGAAGCAGGATACCTCAGCTCAGAGCAGAGGGGAAAGCAAACTAGTTAATATGAAAAAAGGATATGGAAGCAACAGCATTATAAGAAATAAGAATTTCTAAATTCAGGGTTATCTCCATGATTCTCTGCAATATATTTGGGTATACATAAGGTGATAATGCAGAAAGATATAGCATCACCTCCATGCTCCCTTCTTGTAGAATTGACAACAATACCATCCATTGTCCGAGTAGTGCAATGAATTATAACCTGCACAATTATTACAGATGAGCAATATTTGACAGCCTAAAATTCCATATGCCTACAATGCAAAAACAGGACTGTCTTAAAACCATTACGAGGGCCAGAAAAAAGTGCAGTCATGAACAATGTAAACTCACTAGTCTTGAATGAAGAAAAAAAGATTATATATAAGCTGTACAAGAAGAATTTCATTTAACCATCAGGCTAAGTTTCGTTATAGCATTTACAGGACACAGTAGGAAATGATAGTTTATGGATGCTCTCGGCATTACCCAAAATAATTACAACAGAAGGGTCATTCCTATTTAAGAATCAACAGCCAATTGCACAAATTGTTGGATGATTTAATCAATCAAGTATAGCTAAAGCTCAAAACGTCTTTGATCATCAACATTACAAGGGAAACTTAAATTACAAAAACAGAAGAGCATAGGGATAATCAAAACGGTGCTCGGCTGCAGATACAAACACACATTCATGTATTGTATTTTCGCAATGGTATCGGGCGACATAGGAAGGGAAGATTGCAGGTGGACACTGTAACCTGATCGCCGTCCGCAGGGGTAGCATCGCCGCTCCCAGACCGTATGAGCCCCTTCATCAAGCTCCCAGGGGTGAGTTTCTCCCTCCTGCAGCACAACACAAACGTCGCGTGATCACAAGCAAGCAGCAGCAGTTAAACCAACGAACGAAAATTTGGAAAACCTGAATTGCAAAATAATACATCCGGGAATAAAAATACAAAATTAAGTTGCGCAATTAGACTTCTGTATGCTTCGGAATCCCAGGGGGCGGACAGGGACTGACCTCTTCTCGGCCGCCTCCTCGGCGGGCGACTTCTTCTTCGCCGGCGGCGGGAGCTCGCCGCCGCCGTCGCCGCCGTCGCCGGCGTCGTGGGCCATGGCCGAAGCTAGCTCCCGGGGGAGGTGCTCGCCGGCCGCTGCCGCCGCGTCGAAACGGTGGGGAGAGGTAGGCCAAGGGTTCGATCTCTTCGCCAATCAAGGGCGCTGCGTGCGAGCGTAACTGCGCATTAATGGCCGGGGCAGGCGGAGCAGTTGCGGTAGCGGCAGCGCCGCTCACCTAGCGAGTCCCTCTGGCTGGAACCGGGTGGATGGTGGTGGAGGTGGACTCGCGCCGGCGCCGGCGGAGAGTCCAACGAAGCTTCGCTTGCTGCTGGCTTGCTTTGACTTGGGTCGTTCGGTCCAGTGGGCCCTGGGCCCTGGCTCCGTGTTCTGCTCATCAGAATGGGCCGTTGGGCCTCCCATTCCAGGCCTATCCCACGCTGGCAGAACGGTGGTTCGCCTGCTTCCTTTCCTTTCTCTGCGGCGGCGCGTCGTCTTCATACAGTCACCACCGGCGCCGCCACCGCGCCTACTCCTTGTGCGCCGGCACCGGGAGGTAGTCAACAAGGCTCGGCAGCGGTACCGTAAAGTAGGTAAGTAATTCAGAGTAATGGTACTGGTATGCAGTATCCTTCCTTTCCTCTATCTTGTCTTCAGTTCGTCTCAAACAACTCTTTCGCCAAGAGAATTGGGCATTGTATTGTTTGGTGCATTTTGATTCTCTTGCATACTTTTAGTAAATTGTTCTCTTATGCATCCGGCTGTTTAATCATGTAGAGGCATCGTGGTGATTCATGGAACTACGGTGGTATGGGGAATATTTGAGCTGCACTTTAGGTGTTCGAGGAAAGGACCAACCGTGTGATAAAACTAAATATCTTTGATAAAAGGCGACTGGTAGCTACCTATTTAGGCATGGGAGAGAGAAAGGAAAACGAATCAGTAATGCATAGTTCCCTGTGATTAGGGTAGCAGTCAATAACACCTTGAGATTTTCATCATGTTTGCATGTCTTGAAGGGATGTGGCAGTTTTTCTTTTATTCTCATTCTGTATGAAAATAAGTATGAAGCTCTTCTAACATCTCTTTCCTAACATTCGCAGCATGGAACCTCTTCATCTCGTGCACGTCAAGATTCTGGCTGCGGACCTTCTGTCCCTAACCGTGCAGCAGACTTCGCTGCCTTCCTTTCTTCGCCGTGGTCGTACGGTTACTCGTGCAGAGCTTGTTGGAATTGTGGTCTCGCGTGACCGCAGGGACAAGTTCCTCCGCTTCTTGATTGATGATGGCACTGGCTGTGTACCGTGTGTCCTATGGTTGAACCACCAATATTTAAATGCGAATGCTTCCTCCGAGCTGTCAGATTCCGATCCTACCGCGGAGATGGCATTGAAAATGTCAGAGGAGGTGCTTCTAGGCACTCTTTTGAGGGTCCGAGGAAAGATTGTCATGTACCGAGGTGCAATCCAGATTGCTGTGAGAGATGTAGTTCTGGAGAAGGACCCTAATGTGGAGGTGTTACATTGGTTACAATGTGTCCGCTTGGCCAAGGAATGCTATGATCTGCCACCACCTTCCGCTCAAGGTGCCATTTGAATGCAATTGATGATGTGTAATATGTACAAATTCATCTCTGTACTTGCTGGAGAACCAATCTCTTCTAACATGATCAAATTGTGCATAATAAGCCTCATTAATGAAATACACATGCTTATGTTGGGTGTGTGGGTTTACTTTTATTGAGTAATTTGCAACTGCTGTTTGCAACTGCATTACAAGGTCTAATGCGGAGGCACCTAGTGGCTAGTGGTAAGATTCTACACTTGGACCAGGCAATATCCATGTGCCCAAAAATGGTTATGTTTTTATCTGTCAGTCGAGAAGGAAAATTTTATTTTAGTTCTCACTTATCCATTTAAGTGGATGTTGACACTGAATGGTACTATATCTACTATCTCATTTCATATTTCGTTCACTTAAATACGCGCTTTGGTGCTCAGTATGGAATATTCGCCTTGCAGGAAAACAGTGGCTCCTGTTCTTAGGCTTGACTCCTTTTCTTCCAAGCCATTATTGCTGCAATGGTAATACAGGTCAAGCTGCACCTAAAAGAATATAACCAGAAACATTATGGCTTCTGAGGAGCTGAGCATTGTTCAAGCCAAGTGTGCAGGAGCATCTAGTGATGTCATCACCTATGGACAGAAAGAAGGATCAACCTGTTGTAATGTGGAACAAGCCGAAATACTGATGCATATTTTTTTTCCCTTGAATTGGCAGGCGAGCTGCCCATCATTAAATTTAGGAGGAACAAAAACCAAAGTGCAAACATGAAGAGACATATTATGACTGATTGGTGAGAGGCAAAACCTTTTGCAGCCTTTTCTTCTGAGGTTTATAATGTTGGCAGTATTACAATTATTGGCATTGGCTGCATCGTTTATTAATTTTTGTGTCTACATGTGGTCCTCAAGGGCCCAAAAACTTAAACAAAACCAAGTCAGATGATCTTGTATCCCCTTTTAGACTTTTATTTACTGTTTTATATTGGAATTCACATTCACTGAATGATATTTGCAATGTTTTGTACTCATTTCTGGAGGCTACTGTATTTAAATGCTGTTTGTTCCAGTAAAAAATATATTCTGATACTATTACAATACCAAAAGTTTATAATTTTGCAAACTAACTAAATGTTGCTGACAGATTTCCTATCGCAATCACCTTTGGCTTTTCCCTTTTTTGGATTGTTTGAAAAAAAAGAAGTGCTATCTTTCCCAGTAAGGACTTGCATGTCTGATTTTTCTGATGGTGACAATCTGTTGCTAGTCAATGTTTATGTTAAAGTTAACTTTAAGAGTGGCTTTTGCTTTTCTGCAGGTTTGGAAACCCCTTGGATCAAACAAAGAAACTAAGGCAATCCGTGCGTCCTCTTTGGACATGTGTTTCTTTGATAAGAAAAATTGTTATTTCCTGTTAGCTATATATTGCTTCTCCTTAAAATTATGGACCTATCTTTACTTATGCAGTTTTCGAGGTGGAGTCTGCTTAAATTTTAGAACCTCCTTGGATTTTTCATAAGTCATGACTCGTAATTTCGACAAGAGCTGCAAAATTGCATGACTGATTTTATCCTCAAAGTATCTGTTGCTCAATTTGAGTTTGGCATTCAGCTCTTATTTTTGTCACAGCTGCAAGAAGAATCCTGCATTGTTCAAAGTATTTTCTATCCTCTCATGGGCAATGAGTTGTTCTTCCTCTAAAGACTACTTTTATCTCAGCTATACCATTGTCTAGGACAACATTCTTTCTTTACTAAAAGGACAACATTCTTGGGTAGCTAGAAGTTACAGTATGTAGTCACAACTTTAAGAAAACTCGTATTCTTTAGAGGTCATTGGATAACTTTTGATTCAGAATGGACCCATTGGGTTTGGAAAGTTGGTGCCTTCTGATGATTCCCACTTGCCTTTTCTCCTCTTCTCTCCTCCTGCTTTATCCATAGAGATCTAAATCTTTTGCATCAGAATCTGCTGAGACACCCAGAGGGAGGCATATCAAAAGAGGAGCTCACTAGTACAATCATTGCTCGCAACATTCTTCAGTCACTTGGTTGATTCCCTGCATAGGCACTTCCCTACGGACTTCCTTTTTAGCATGCCATAGAGACAGCCCATGTTATTGTGTTGCTAGTAAATTGTCCAGTATTCTATATTGTCCCTTTCTAACATATTAATATGCCACTCACATGCATTCGGAAATGTTGATGGGAGATCGCCAGCTGAAACATGTAAGTTGTGCCATCAGGTACACTTAAAAATGAATATTAGGATAATATAATATTTTCGGTTCTCTATATTTATGTTCACATATGTATGCCTGGTCCATGATTTCCCTTGAGGGAATGTGCATGTATAGTATGCTTGAGATGAATGATGTGCTTGGTGTACCATAAACAAGGCCATGTTTGTTTACATTTTGTACGTAATTTCAGGTGTGGAAATAAGCTCCAAAGGGGGACACACTCTCATTACATATGAAGAAATTGCTATTGTTACATTGCACCTAGGGGACTAATAAACTTCCTTGGATCTTATGATCTTTAATTGTTTAGTACTCGGAAAAGTGGGATGCCTGAAAATTAAATCAGAGAGCTGTTCAGGCCTGCAATATGGAATCCACAATATATAACAGTAAGTGCAGATATCTTTGTTCTTTGCTTTCCTTTTATCATCATGTTTAAGATTTAATTGTCTCATTAAAAGTTTTATAAAGATGTTTTACTTTGGCAAAATATGCCTTTTTTCTAGTCCTTCTTTAATTTTTTTTTTCCTTTTGGTTGGTGGAGAGGGTATGCAGCCCCTCTCTTTCTGAATTATGGGATCCACTCTTCTCATTCACCTGTTGTCTTGCCCTTATTCCATATAGACTATATATAGTTGAGAAACTATTTAAGGTAATGAACAGTGAAACATAAATTTATGCTGTTTCTTTCACTCTAATCTTGCTTAAGCTGAAAAGGTGGCATTTGGGGGGAAAAAGAATTGAAAAGGTGTCTGGATAGTCAATACCTGCTTAACTTCAATAGGAAGTATCAACAAAAGATCATCCTTTCAGAACAAATTACAGCTTGTGAATGTGCCAGCCTGCCAGGTGATTGATCCATCATAATTATAGATCAGTATGTTATTTTTCTCCTGTAGAAAAGAGGCCAAGGCTGAAGCCGGATCATGATTAGATTCTGCAAGAACTTAAATGGCTGTAGCAAAGCCATCCACATTGCAACATTCTGCAGCATGCTTGGGTAGTAATTAGTAAAACTGGAAAAAGGAAATAGTAGGCTTCAGACGCAGAGGCCAGCCAAGCAGTAGATACACATTGAAACATGTAAAATTATTCCCTTCTAATATTGTGGCCATGGTGCATGTGACTCCATGCGGTGCAACAGAAGGCCGGTCAGACAACCACTGGAGAGTGGCGACCTCAGCTACTCAGCTGTGTATGTGTGAATGTGTGTTGGAAGCTTCATGCTCATGAGCCTGGCGTCAACTCACGTGTGCAGTGCACGAGCTTGGACTGATGCCTGGTGGGCTGCTCCCAGCAGCGCCCATATGTAGGCAGAAATAATTAGTGAGGCTGCAGTGGCGCATGCATGCGCTTGTTCTGCTGCTCAGGCTCAGCTGTGCGCCTCTGTATTTCTGTCTCTGCATACCTGGAACTGGAAGTCAGATAGTTGACGTCCCACAAGCTTTTATGATAATGCGTGATATCTGTATTACGGTACATAGACACTTGTATTCATGACGATGGAAAAAGGGTGGTTATTTGGATGAAAAACAGTAATATTCTAAAGTTAATATGCATCGATGTGGTATAAGTATCAGTTTAAGATTTAATGAGTAGATTTTATTTTTACTACTGCCTTGCCTTTGAGTGCTTTCTTCTCTAATCTATAACTTGTAATTCTTTCTAAATGTTGACTTGCAGGCTTGTAGCAGCCTTCAAAGACATGGTAGTGTCTGCCTTCCATTAGTCGGGCTACAGGTTCCCCTGGTGAGCAACTTACAGTTAGTTGTCATTTGCTAATCCCTTCTAACGCAGTATTTGCTAACTTAGGCTTCTAGCATATTCAGTAAATGTTACTCATCCTTGAACTTTGTCTCCCTTATTTTGCTTAGATGGATATTTTTCTCGGGGCTACTAGGTTTGTCTTTTAAATCAACATTCCTCACTAGATCAAACCGATATATATGTGTGTGGTCCAAGTCTTCAAGAAGTGTTATGGCCTTGTTTACTGGATAAGTTGATGTATGGAGCCCCAGTATTGTACTAATATAAGATGATAGTGCATCTGCCTGTGCTCTCGTGCTGAGATGAATGAGGTGGCTGCAGTGTGGCAGCACTATTGGTGATTTGGTTCATCTGCACATAAGATGATGCCCTTTGTTTATTAATGCAGAAACATCTAAATCTAGTGCTCAGAGCCATTCCTGTCTCTCTCTATTCTACCGCAGCAGCAGTGCAGCACCATGGCAGCATGAGAGAGAGGTCATGCACATGTGACATGTGGGGTGTGTAAGAGTTTGGAAAAAGAGTGGTGGTGGTAAATTCACATCTTTACACCTCCTTTATGAGCACTGACTTTAATCAGGTCTCCCTTAATGCTCTGCACCCTGACCCACGTCCCTCACTAAGAGGAAATGTTCTCTGAAAAGTTCCCCTCGGCTGGCCAGGCACCTTTCCTCTGCTTTTTCTATTTTTTTTAGTTTTCTGCATGAAAACTTTAAAGTTCTCGGTACGATGCGATGAATTTATAAGGAATCATGTGAGAGTAAATATTTCTGCAATATACATGTCATATTTAACAAGAGCTCTTCTATCTCATTAGAGGGGTTTTTTTTTTGCGAGAGATCTAGAATTTTTCTTTCCTAATAGGAGTATAGGACGCCTCTATGATAAGGAGAAATGGTACATTTTCCTCCCTACTTGCATTTATTTCCTTTTCAGGTTAGATGTAGAGTAAGGTTGCGGGTAGTAAATGATAAAACGGATCTCTATTTAATCAGGTACATCCAACTCCATGAGCTGAGGTTGCAGGCAGTACCATACAAGAGTGGCAATTGTGCTAGAATCAAACAGTACTTGCAGCTCTTCTCGATGCAGCAAGGGAACATGCATAAACAGTAGTCTATATTCACGTGAGCTCAATTCTTGGTCTAACTAGCTAGTTTCATACTGTAGTTGCATAGGGCCTTCCTTCCATCTTTTTCATTTTAATAATCATAAATGGCTTTGTGGCATATATCATTGTTCCAAAAATGGCCAGTAACCATTTAAAGCCAGGTCAGGCCCAAAATTTTGAATCGCCCGTCCAGCATTTTAAAAAAAGTGGCATGGTAAAACCCTCTGGTTGAACCACTTGTCTCCTTTGTTCAAAGCCTTATTCTATCTGTTTCTAGTTTATACTTTATACCTTACTTCAAATGGCCAAAACAAAATAATTTCGATTTTTTGAAAATTCAGAAAGACAGTAAAGCAGCAGTTCCCCCATGCCAAAGTGGCTGCCTAGCCGGGTTGTACCAAAGTTGCATGAAGCAAAAAAGAAAGCTCAGACGATGTGATGTATACATTAACCTATTCCAGCAGAAAAAATCTGATACACAAAATAATTGAGCTCAAGGATCTCAAGGGAACCAACGAAAACTGTCAGATATTCTTGTACAAATGGCTTGGTCTTTTGTAGTATGGCATGCATGATGCCATCAGCTTATTGTTTTGGCCTCATCCATATGCATATAAGAACAAAGTATGCTCTCACTTTTATCCAATATGTAATGTGATGATCCACATCTCATCATTTCTCTCTTTTGTTTTCTTGGGGTGTTTATATGATGCAGCCAGTCAAAGGTAGATCTGGACCTGCCCAGTCGCCGCAAATGCAGTGGGCCACATGTGGGGTGGGGAAAGGTCATGTGATGTACCCATAAAATGTCTCTGCAAGCACATCATGGACGCAGCTTTGTCATATGTGGAACGGAATCTTCCAAGATATTCAAATTCTACAGCCAATTACCACACCACACGAATGCAATCCGTTTGATTATCACAAATAAATGCTTGTACGTTAAATCTGCCTCCACTCTCCCAGTGGGTTATGGCTTATGACTTTTTCTGATGCTTAGGTGCTAAAGTTGATTGAAAGCTAGTGAGGTATAGTAGATAATGCAGGGATGTTTGTCATTCACACCTGGACTGGTGCCTCTGCATTAGTTATTTGCAGGATAATGTGGTATTTGCGATGCATCGCCATGGTCCAGGCCTGCCCTGAGTTTGATACGTGCTCAGTGTACAGGGGTAGCATATCCCGGCTTGCTTTTGGGCTAACTTGACTGAGACAAACTGATGCTTTCCAAACATCAGAGAAAGGAATGGGGAAAGGGATAGAGGAGGGGCTTCAATTTCAGTCACTGCACACCAGAAGTCCAGAACCCTTGCTGCATCTCCTTTGAACAAAGGTAAATATCCACATATAATGGACAGCGCCCACCTTTTGGGTTCAGCTATGGATTTCTCTGTAAGTCCATCTGGTTTTTTGTCTTTCCATGTTTTTCTGTTTCTAATGTTTCGTGGCATCTCCTTTTATGGAGAGAACCTGGCCTTGGTAAATCATGGTCAATCTATATCTTTGCAAACCTTCTTCCAGTCTCCAAATTCCAAGAAGGAATTAAGAAAATTCAACAACTTCCAAAGAATACGGAAACTTTTTTCATCAAAAAGTTGGGTGTGGGATTTGGTTTGTTCTTTTATAGGTGGATCTGAATTAATGGAAACAATTACAGCAGGTAGCACATCCATGCATGCAGTATTGCAGTCCAATGGATGGGAAGAGCAGTAGGAAATTGATGCTGCATCAGAAGGAACCCATCAGTCGTATATAGTTTTGTATACTCTACTCCTATGATTATCCCTCTCACTTCTAATTCCTATGTGTTTGCATAGAAGTCACGGGTACGCCTTGAAACTAGAAAAAAAAGGTTTGCAGTATCCTTGTTCCTTTCTCTGCAAACAAAACAAGATACCTCTACAAGAGAAACTATATATCTAGAAGGTGATGAGGCTGCGAAGAACACAGTAATTTGGGCACTAAATGCCATAGGGATATATACCAGTCAGGACTCTTGGGTAAGTACAGCACACACTACACAACATATAATAAGCTCATCTTCTCTGGGGAAAAAAGAGAGGAAATTTATAGATCATCTCTGAATTTGATGAATCCAGAACCTATTCATGCATGCATTTATCCCCTCTTTTCTGTAAAGTGTACTTTCTCCTGACCTTACATGCAAGCCAGTGTGCTATCACGTCAAATTATAGTGCTTGTAAATGTTGAATTCTGTATTCATGAAGGTGCCTTTTGTTTCTATATTTAAGATGAAAAGGTTGTAGAAATAGGGATTCCTAATTGTTAAAACCTATCTTACTTTAGTTAGCTGCAGTTATGTGTCTTCACACAATTTGTACTATCTGGTGAGCTACTATATATATGTTCATGACAACTAATTTGTTTGATGCTGCCAAAAAGTATTATTAATTCATATATGGATTGGTATATATCATGGTATGATATAATTAAGAAAGGATCATTGCAATTAAGAAAGGATCATTACCGGGCGGGGCAATTTATATCCAAAATACCTATATTTTTTAATTATTAAGTAGAACCGAGCAACAACTCGTTTGTAGAGTTTCCTGTCGAAGAGCTAGGCCGGCCAACCACTCGGGCTTGAACCTGCTCATCACAAAACATTGTTAGTGCCCTTCTTTAAGACAAATCCAGCAGATGTCATCATCTCATGGTCGAGTTTTTTTTTATGGACAGTAAGTGCAATCTGAGATTTTGGATATTCCTGTAACAAGTTTTAGGTTTAGGGGAAAAAAACCATATATAGAAACCTATATTTTGTTTGGTCTCTGTGAAAATTGCTTCAGTTGGAATGCAAAAGTTCCTTAGGATTGCTCAGCGTGAGCTAAATGTCTGATTCACACTATGGTGTTTTGTGTTTAAGCTGTAGAGCTATTTCGCTCATGACTCTTGGGGGCATCTCAAAAAAAAATCCTCCTCGAGACTAAGGTGTATCTTCTATATTTGCATCTTCTTTTATTTGGAGTCGTAGGTGATTGTTATGCACTCCCTTGGCTAGCTTAGGCCATGTTTAGTTCACTCCAAAATCCCAACTTTGGTACTATGCAAAAAGAAGATTCTCCATCACATCAAATTTGCGGTACATGCATGGAGTACTGAATGTAGACGAAATCAAAAACTAATTGCACAATTTTGTTGTACTTTGCGAGATGAATCTTTTGAGCCTAATTAGTCAATATTTGGACAATAATTCACAAATACAAATGAAATGAAACGCTACAGTGTTGCTACAATAATTTTGGCACCCCAAAGTTGGGCAACTAAACAAGGCCTTAGGGAGTGTTTGGTTCATTAGAACCTCCTAAATTCCTGTCACATCGAATGTTTGATACTAATTAGGAGTATTAAATATAGACTAATTATAAAACCAATTGCACAGATGGAGACTAATTTGCGAGACGAATCTATTAAGCCTAATTAGTCCATGATTTGACAATATGGTGCTACAGTAAACATGTACTAATGATGGATTAATTAGGTTTAATAGATTCGTATCGTGAATTAGCCTCTTTTATAATTCATGTTTAGTCATTTTAATTAATGTCCGAATATTTGATGTGACATGAATTTATTCCGGACTAAAGAAACAAACACGCCTTGCCTGTTGGAATTCTGCGCTAGGCCTGTAGCATTCTAGATGATAAGCGTCAGTCATCAATCACATCAAGACTTAAGTTAGTGTTTCACTACCATTGTTTTTAAACATGAAAAAAAAACCTTGGTTATTTGAACCGTTGAGTTCTGCTAGCTGGTGGTACCAATATAATTGTACTAGTGTTTGTAGTTAAGGCATGATCTATACGTACGGTTATTCTATAATTACTCACTGTACAAATTTTGACCAGTTACATAGCAGGAGCCAGGAGGTCTACATGCATGATGTATACATACGTGCCATGGAATTCCTCGTGAGCACTGAGCAGCCAGCCCCTCCTAAAAACCAAGCGGCCGGTGCTGGTACGTGCCAAGCGGAAGTGCGTGCAGAGGCAGGCTCGCACAGATATCCACGCATATGCATGTATAATGATGAGAGAGAGGGGGGACTGGGAGAGAGAGGGAGAGATGGGGACAGAGATTGGAGGAGACTAGCTCGAGCTTGAGGTCTGGACAGTGACCCACCCCAGCGAGAATATTTGAAGGTGGCGCCCTGCGCCTGCATGTGTGTGTATGTGTGCTCCAGTCTCAGACAGTGAGACTGGAGATATAGCTCTAGAGAGAGACTAGAGAGGGAGAGAGGCCTTGTTTCTCCTGTCTCCCCCCCTCTTTCTCCTCCATCCCCTCCTCTATCTTTTGTCCCAGAGCTGATGGCATTCCTTGTGGAGAGGGGCAGTGGTGGTGGTGGTGAGACGGTGGTGTCCAAGGCCATGGAGATGGAGATGATGAGCTCGCACGCCAAGCCGGTGGTGCCGGCGCCCTTCCTGACCAAGACCTTCCAGCTGGTGGACGACCCCCGCACTGACCACGTCGTGTCGTGGGGGGAGGACGGCTCCACCTTCGTGGTGTGGCGGCCGCCGGAGTTCGCCAGGGACCTCCTCCCCAACTACTTCAAGCACAACAACTTCTCCAGCTTCGTCAGGCAGCTCAACACCTACGTAAGTGATTAGATCAGACACAATTTTTGTGTGTGGTCGCTTATGTGCGTTTCAGTGCCACTTCATTATATCTCTCGTCGATTTTGAGGCTCCTGTTTTTCTGTGCAACTTAATGGGGGTTCTGCTGCAGTTCTGAAGCTATCCTTGTGGTTCTGGTTTTCATCCTAGATAAGCTTTATTCAAAGCTACAGCATTGCTGATGACATTTTACTGTGGTTTGCTGTTACGTTAGCTGCGAGATTTGTGTTTTCTACTCGGAAATTTGTTTTGATATACAACCACTAATAATTTGGCGGTGAAAATAGAGCGTGATATATATGCATGCATGTCTGAAGATTTTATTGCTGTACCAGACTACATGTTGGTTGGTGGTGACATTTCATCCTTTTTCCACTTGGTGTTTCCTACAATGTGGCAAGCGATAGTGTTTGTTTCTGGGTGATTGTGGACTAAATTAAGAGTGGGATAGCTGGCGAGGACATCTACCATCTTGTTGCTAGATTGAAGGCACTTATAGTGTGGTTTTCCGACCTGCCGATTTTTTTGTTTCTATGTGTTGAGAAAACATTATTTTTTAAATAAAACCTCTTCTCGATTTTTCATTTTGTTTTTTTTTTTGGTTTAATAGTCACAAATGATCGGTCATCACAGGATGTCTTTTTGCCTTTTTTCTTAGGGATGTTTTTTTAACAGAAGGAGAGTGCACGCTTACGTCTATCTTTTCTTCCATGCGGTTCTTTTGAGCTTCTATTTTTTTATTTATCATTCTTTTAGGACCAGCCTAGGTTTGATTCTTTTTTGAACTAAGCTCAGTTCTTGCTACTTATGCTTCATCATGTCCAGTTTTGTGTCCATATCTAGTATTACTCCCATGGCTTGCAAACCAACACTTTTTCACAAGTCACAACAATGGAAGTAGCTGCATGCCTGCATTATACTTATACATCACATTTACTAACATCCATCTTCTATCTTCCCCACCCTCTTATTTACAGCTAGCAATCCAGGCATTCATGCCTCTCATGCACCAGCAAACAGTACATTTTTTGCAGTGATGTTCCTCTCCCAATCATTGGCAGAGAAAAGATTGACATAAACACTTGCAATAATCCAAGTACTGTACAACCCCTATGGCATTATATTGTGTCCATGTAGCATCGATTTTCACACTAACTTGTACAACGCCTAAGCATTCGAATTAACTTTGTTAGTCTCCTGTGATTAACAGGGGTTCAGGAAGATCGTGGCAGACAGGTGGGAGTTCGCCAACGAGTTCTTCAAGAAGGGCGCCAAGCACCTCCTCTCGGAGATCCACCGGAGGAAGTCCTCGTCGTGCTCGCAGCCGCCGCAACAGCCATTCCCTCCGCACCAGCCTTACCTCAGCCTCTTTTCGCCGCCGCCGCCGCCGCATCCGCCCCCGTCGGCGTACCGCGTCCGGGAGGAGGATCACCACGGCGGCGGCAAGGACTTCCTTGCGACGCTGTCGGAGGACAACCGGGAGCTCCGGCGGCGCAACTCGCTGCTGCTGTCAGAGCTGGCGCACATGAGGCGGCTCTACAACGACATCATCTACTTCCTGCAGAACCACGTGGAGCCTGTGGCACCGCCGCCGCCACCGGCGGCCACCGGCTGCAGGCTCGTGGAGCTCGGCTCTGGTGACACCTGGCCACCGACGACGCGGAGGCCGCGCGGCGACGACGACGACGACGAGGCGCCGGTGAAGCTGTTTGGCGTGCGGCTGAACGACGGCAAGAAGAGGAAGGCGCAGGCGGCCGTGCTGCTGGAAGAAGAAGACGATGACGATGATCGGTGTGATGGCGATGGTGACCACATCAATGGACATGGCGATGGCGATGACCAGGGAAGCGAGACGTATTAGGTGGCTGTTGCGCGTAGCACGTAGACTGTTTTGTAGATATAGATGATGGTAGTACGTACGCTGCTGCAGGCTAGCTAGCTAGGTAGGCATCCATTTTATGTGAGTTGATTGGAACCTTGCTTGAGAGGAATCATTGCCCTTTTTACCTTAAGTATATGCTCTCGGCCTGCATGGATGGCATCACTAACCTTTCTTCTATTTTTCAAAGGAATGATTTGGGTGTTGGTGAAAATTCATGGACATGTAGTACTCCATCTAAAATGTAAGTCTTTTTTTGTTTGTCATAAGGCAAACTATTTAGAATTTAACCAAATTTGTAGGGAATAATATTAACATCATCTAAGAAGTAAAACATAAAAATACATTTCGTAATATCATAAATATTATTGATTATTTACAGCTTTAGTTAGATTTGAAATAGTTACTAGAATAAAGTAGACCTTGTTATATTTGTGGATGAAGAGAGTGTATATATAATAACTGACAATGGGTGGCCTAGGATAAAAAACTTAGGGGGTGTTTGGCAGGGAGGGGCTAAATTTTAGCCCCTGTCACATCGGATGTTTGGACACTAATTAGGAGTATTAAACATAGTCTAATTACAAAACTAATTGCACAACCCCTAGGCTAAATCGCGAGACGAATCTATTAAGCCTAATTAGTCCATGATTTGACAATGTGGTGCTACAGTAACCATTCGCTAATGATGGATTAATTAGGCTTAATAGATTCGTCTCGCGATTTAGCCTATGGGTTCTGCTATTGGTTTTTTAATTAGCTCATATTTAGTCCTCCTAATTAGCATCTGAACGTGTGATGTGACAGGGCTAAAGTTTAGCCCCTGACATCCAAACGCCCCCTTACTATACCTCATTGGAGTTTTTCTTTTCCGGTCGCAAACACAACAAGTCGTGTTTCGTTACACTCTTAACACCGTAAAGTGGCGTGGGTGCCCGCGTTTTACCACTCAACGCGGAACATACTCAACGCGGAACATGTGTGTATGTAGTACACACATTACAGATACAGACACGCATGTACACTTACTCCTATGAACATCTCTAAAAATTTGGTTAATTCTTAGAATAAATTCAGCTAAGTTAAGCTCAGTTAGCGGTCAATTTTGTACTACAAATTTTACTCGTCAGAATTTCTAAACCAAATTCATTTTAGAGCAGAGACGTCCGCAACATATAATTTATCAATTTTCCTCTTCTTTTTAAATTTTGAGAACTCCCTCGACGTCATAAATAGTACTGTAAATGTAAATACTTTGTACTAATAGTAGAGATCGGCTTGGCTGGCTGCCTGGCTGCTAGGCTTGCTAGAGCTAGCATGCTGCAGACTGAATTTGATCCAATGCCAGCAGGCTAGGGGAGAAGGGATGTCGACATGGCCCAAGCCAAGCTGGAATCTTGTAATAAAAGGCCAGCTACAGCTTCCAGCCCGACCCAGCAGGAACCAGTCAAATTTCAGATGCTGTCAAAACAAATCTCTCAAAAAAATCTCACTGTCACAACTAAGAACTCACCTAAGAGATGGGAAAACTTCAAGTATCAATAACTTTCAATATTTAGTATGGAAGCATAAAATTCATATGTAGATATTCCTTGAAAGAATACTTTCATAGTCTTTATTGAATTTTATAAATATATTATAATACTAGAAAGTAGTGGTCAAAGATAACATTAGAAATCGTATAAAAAAGTGTATTTTCTGAGCGGAGGGAGTAACACCTTAAAAACGAATTAAAAAAAGGGCAACCAAGAACCAACCAATGATATTCTCCACACTTAAAAGCCTCGATGTGCCAGTTGATTCTTACACATACTATACAGAAGGGTATCACATATATGCATCCTAAATCTGCAAACAAATCTTCTCTTCTAAACTAGTCCCTAATTGCAAAAGAATGGAACAAACAAGTCAAAAACTTTGGTCTTTTCCAGATTACAAGGACGTGTTAATATGAACAAACGTGCTGCAGTGAATCCCAGGTGGAGTTTCCACCAGTGCTGGCTGATTTCAGTAGCAAATGCTTCCTTGCCAGATTCATGTTTAACAGGCTATGTCAGGTTGTCAAGTTGCTGAAAGAGGGAGCTTCATATTTGGTGGCCAGCTACCGTCAATCATCTGTATACACTGGCCTTTGCCAAACCTTGGTGTTCTTCTTGGGATCATCACAGAGGGTCAAATCACTGTCAAATTCTCTCATTGTCTTGACAAATGTCTTTGCTCCTTGCATGATGAGCCTCTCCACCATGAATAGCTGATAGTTGTTCTCAATTACTGGCTCCAATATGCTACTGAAGTTGGATGAGTATGCTAACTTGTACCTAGATTGTTGCCCAAATGAATGAGCAAATACTTTCAGTAAGCACCAGATGGTTATATATTAACACATATGGAGGTAGAAACCTGAATTCGATTTAACCAGCATACAGATTGAAGAACTGACATGACCAACCACATGAGAACATCTTATTGCTAAAAAAATGCTTAACCATGACAACATGAAAACTGAACGGAAAAATGAATTTAACGCCTTTAGTAATCCTGAATATGAACAAGAACGAGGACAGCTTTCTTACTGCAATTACTAAGAAATGATGTACCATGCATCAGGATGCAGGAGGAAGATAAATGCCAATGTAAACAATGCCAGAGATCCTGGTTGGACGAGAACAATGGGAAAATAGTGCAGGTGGTACCTGTCTGACAGAGAGGAAAAGAAGCCTGGAGTTCTTTCATTTGATGCAATGTATAGAGTTCGACCTGGTGGAATCCATTTTGCAATTCTTTTTCTGATGTATTCAGGGCGAGTGTCTCGGTCTAGATGGGGATGAAGGCTCCGTTCAACACCAAATCTATCTTTCCTATTTTTCAATAGATCGCCTCTTCTCACATGAATAGCATCATAGTCATCAAGTATTTCTTTCATCTGAAACAGAGGGGGACTGATTTAGGGAGCTAAATCATATAGACTAAAGAGAATATTAGTGAGCATGAGCTGGCAATAGAGCAATTTACTTGATTTAAGAACTCGTGCAAGGAGAGTTAACAAGTACCCACACCCATACTTCTAAACCTGATGTATGCTTGACAAGCTACAAATCTATAGATGTTTCAGGGCATGACACTTGAGGTAAGTTCTATTTCGCGCAGTCAGAAGTCTGCACAACCTTAGCACATCACTTTAATAACTTGGCACAGGAGACAGAGTGCAATAATCTAGATAAACTGATATCCGCACCTCCAGGGTGTTCGTTATATACTTTACTTTATGGATGCAGCATCAAAACAACACCAGATTGCAGAAGTTAGTACATGTTTCGAATGATGAACATGAGCCGTCAGGCATTTACACAATGTCAAGGTTTAGTTAGCAACAGCAGTTCCCACTTTTGGTACATCACCATACAGTAATTTAATACAGTGTAGCCCAAGGATTGTAGAAAACAACTAGGTACGTCATTCTCATTCCAACCAAAAAAAAAGATAAATCCCTAAGTATATAAACATAAACAAAAGGTGCAGGAAAAGAAACAGAAACACACTACCAATCCATTTCCAAAATATTAGTCAGCCTGCATATACAAAAGGGCAAGAAATGATACCTTATTTGCTGCATCCCTCAATTTTTTTGCTGGCATACTTGGCAAAAAGGTGTAGGATAACATAACAGAGCTGCGGTTCTTGCGATCCTTGCACTCCATAAACCTGAATTTCTTGGACATCAATGGCTAAGGCATTGCTGAACAAAATATTAAGTTCAGAGAGGGGGAAAACCAAAGGCACTACAAGAACCTGTATGCTTACCAAGCAAGAGGACTTGCAGTACGGTTTATTATGAGAGCTGTTGAGTACAGGGAATTTTGTTTGAGTTCACCTCTGCTAATTCCTTGCACATGTGCCACACCTCCCACTTCTAATTTCACACTTTTTGATACTATATCATGCCATGTCTTGGAATTGTCCAGAATAACCGGTACTGTTCTTGAGATCTGATCAATATCATATAGAGATTCCATAGCACAAGAACTTTCTTCCCATCTACAAAATACTTGCTTTAGTATTGAAATATTCAAACTTCAGTGTGCGGAAACAACAGAGAGATAGATGAGATTAAGAAGCAAGAACCTTTGTTTTGAAGTTTCACTGCTTTGGAGGACCCCCTTTGTGTTATGTACTGAGCTTAGGCACATTCTTGAGGGCATCACAAATACTCTACAAAGAAACAAACCAGTAGCACAGATTAGTAGGTCTGCAGCATGGGGCATCTGCCTTCTAGTACCAGTCTTTGTCTTTTAGTCTTCGCATTCCGTATTTCAATGAGATGAAACTTTTAGCTACTTCGAAGAACCATCTTTGGCGAGCATAAGCACGGGACGGCGGGACGGTTGCTATTACCTGCCGAGGAAGAGGGCCTCCTCGAGGGCGCAGCGGAGGCTTGACTCCTGGTGCCCGAGCCCGGCGCAGGACCCGCAGTGCTTTCCGGGGCAGTCGACGCGGCCGCCCCAGTAAAGGTACTTGTCGCCGCTCCTAGCTCCGGATCTCCAAGCACCCGACAGCGAGGCGGCGGGGGACGAGGATAGGAGGCAAAGTACGGCGAGCGCCACCGCTGCTGCCAATGCAGTTAGGAGGGTCCTCGCCGGTGGGAGCGGCGGAATCCTCGGCTTGCGGCCGCCGCCGCCCCCGGCGATCCGGGGAGGAGGTATCGCCATGGGAAGGGTGCGATGGAGGGCTGGGATCCGGGGCAGGGCTGTCACTGGCTTGGACGCCACTTAAATGATAGATTGATAGGTGGCCATCTGAGCCGTTCAAAATCAATCCAGCGTCTAAAACTAGTCGGGCCACCTTCCCTGTTTATTTGCACTGCTAATGATTTCAGGATATTTTGGGATCAAGAGAAAAAAAATTAAAAAAAACACTTCATATGGTATTTAGGTTTTGAGATTCCACCTAAGATGTTTTATCCCAAATGCTCATACTCTAGCTAACTGCGTTGCAAAATCCATCAAACACACTCTCGTGCTCATTAGATTCCGTCCATTTTCACCAACTTAGAGCAGCAAAATCAAGTTTAGTCATAGATCTTGGACTATGATTGCTATCATATTGCACGCGAAGAATTTTTTTTGGATAGAAAATACTAATATGAACATTACTTTAGTTTTTTTCTTGGAGAATCTTTCTAGTGGAATCTCTAAAAATATTAGGAACTACCAACACTTCTATTAAACTGGTTTTGACACACTTTTGAAAGAAATCGGTGCTTGTATATATGGACCATTCTGATTGTAGTTTTAATCGATTTGGAGTAAATAATCTAGATAATTCTACTACATATATCAAGATGAGGGCAATATTTTAATGGGCCTGAACACCCACAAGGGATTTTGATTTTACTAGGTGCAGGCTCTTGAATTGAGTAACAACCCTACGTCATGGGTGTGCTTGAAGCTATTATGGTGTGTATTGCTTCTCCTGGAAAGAAAGAGAGCTGGGACTGCCTTTTATACCCAAAAGCCAGGTACCCACGCCGGCACACATACACACACGCCACGGTATTTCCTAGAGGTAGTGTGTTCACATAAACAGTCATTTTTAGGCTAAATGACTGGGCTAAATAGTCGTTTGAACAGGATAAACGATTGATTAGACGTGCCTTGGCTAGCCACCTAGAGGAGAGTCGTGTCATCTGGGATTCGTCTTTCTAAATGTGAATGGTGGTCACCGTCCTTGATAAGAAATTGCTTAGTATATATGTTCATTCTAGCTGTTAAGAAAGATTGCCAGGGCAAAGAGAGTAAATAGCCAACTGGGTCTCAATTAAGTTCCAGATCATTGCAATGCTAATATCTGACTATTGATGTATTAAAAAAAAGCATTCATGATTTCATTTCAAGTATGCTGACGCGGTACCTAGTGAGAACACAACAACAGAATGTCATTCACATCTATACAAACTAAAGTTTCCTTTGCTATCTCCTTATCTGTGGTTATATAATCGCCTGCATTGTTCCATAGCATGATTGCATCTCCATCTACATACTACGCAAGCTTAAAAATAGTCAAAACTAAGGGATGGTGAAGGGTAAGACATCGATGGGTAGGCAAAAGATCGAGATGAAGAAAATCGAGAGTGAGGAGGCACGCTCGGTGTGCTTCTCCAAGCGTCGTGCGGGCATGTGCAAGAAGGCTGCTGAGCTCTCCATTCTTTGCGGTGCCATGGTCGCTATTGTTGTCTTCTCCCCTTCTGGTAGGCCCTTCTCATTTGGTAGTCCCTCTTTTAAGGCCGTGTACAATCGCTTCCGTACCTTGATCGACCCTGCTATAAGTGGTGAGAGTTGTGATGGTAGTAGCGAGGAGACAAACACTACACATGAGCTTTTAGAGTACTCAGAGTTGGAACAATCGATTGAGGGTGAGAAGAAGAGAAAGAAGAGATTAGATGAGACAATTATTGAGCGAGATATTGATGCGCGTGTGATGGATTTGTTGACTACGGAAGTCTACTCATCAGGGCTTGATGACCTGCAAGAATTCCACAAGAAGCTTGTAGCAATACAAGATATTGTCAAGGAAAAGATCAAACAGGTGATGCAAGAAGAAAGGCACCCAACACGACCATATCCACCTACGTTTATCGATTTGGTTTCAAAGTACATGCTTGATATGCAAATTGATACACATATTTCTTCCACGACTCTGAATTCTAACCACACAGCTGCTGATGGGCTTGATGTCAATGGCCCCTCGACTAGCAGTGTCCATGCCGTTGGTACCTCGGTGAACTATCCCAGCAATCAACTTGATGGGTGATGGATGCAAGTAGAATGTCATAAGAATAACAATGATCAGTCATATGTGCAAGATTGATCATTGGTTATGTAAAACATGCAATTTGTGTTATTTATGTTGGATGTATGTCTCCAAGGTATATCTTGGACATACTGTCAAGATACATGCATCCAGGAGATATGTTACGATTGGAATTACTTTATGAAGCTTGATTTCTCCGTACATGTTAGTACTATTTTTCGTAGAATGAGTTATGCGTATGATATTGCTCTATTCAAAACCGTCTGGTCTTTTCCATCGAGCATATGGTTTAGATTTCTAGGTAACTCTGCATGTAGTGGGAATGCAAGGCCCGTAGTTAGCAAAATAATCATTTTTGTGGGAAAAATTTTACTATAGGATACTCTAATTTTGAGGTCTTAGCTGCGCCATGGAGACCCATGCTTATTGTTAGATACTCTTAAAATTTTAATACCCCTATATTTACTATAAAAGATCAGTTGACCATTTGATATAGTCCCTGTTGCATGGGGTTAAAACTTTTGAATATATTTGGATAGTAGGAACACAAGGTCCCGTAGTTGGCCAAAAAATCCTCTATTTTCTTTTATTGTAGGATGTTTTTTTTAACGCATTATAGACGCATAGGCTCACGCTCACGTGCACGCACGCACTCACCCCTGTAAATACACGCATGCCATCCTACCATTATAAGCACCTGCGAGAGAGTGGGTCGGTAAATCTCAAGATTGACGAAGTCACGACAAGGCTCGCTGTTGACAACCACGTCACCTACTACTGAAAGATAACACTAGTTAAATCCTGGAAAAATCTAGAAAAATGTAAGCACTCGTGTTGAGTCGAGATCTCAAACTCGGATGAATAGATTCTACCACAAGGAACGTCCAGTTAAGCTACGCTCGATTTGCTCATTATTTCATTAATGCACGTGGACATTGCTACTAGAATCACTATGAAAATGATTATTTTGCCCCTATGGATGCCCAGGACCCACCTGTCATAACGTCTTCATCCACGTATGGACCGCATGCATCCGTGTGTGAATTATGATTTGTTTGCCCGGCGGCTTCGGCGTAGCTCGGGTTCAGATGCGGCCTGACATGTTCGGGACTGTTTGTCTGAACTTTCTAATTCTCATCGTGAAAAATGAAAACTCAGAAAAAATTTTGTGCGGAAAGATGGAAATTTTAAAAAATGGTTTAGTTTATATAGAAAGTTGGAAAGCTCAGTTTTATTGAGCTCAGAAACCATACTTTTTAAAAGTTTGTGTTGGTTTTTTAAACTAAAAAGCCAACAATAATTTTTTTAAAAAAATTAAAAGTAAGTTGTTGGAGCAGGAACCAGCAGCGGGCCTGGATTGAGAGGAAAGTCTAGTTTACACTTTACAGGAGGGCCTCGAAACGCGCGCGCTCGGCGAGTCGGCAGCGAGCAGGCCGGCCTGCGCGGGCTACGAGCGAACGGCCCAGCGTGTTGGGCTGAGGTGGGCTGAAGTGAGTACGCCCTCGCTGGAATACGTAATATTTTTACCAAAACAACGGTCCACTTCGCCAAATGCAGGCTATTGGCTTTATGACCCAATCAATTATGGCACAAACTGGTAAACCACAGCCCAAAGCAAACCTAACAGGACCCATGTCCTCGCACACGACTGTTCTTTTCGCGAATCTAAAATTCATCGACGTATCAGCCAATGTCCCTCGAGTATATAAATGCAAATTTTGATGTAAAAAACATGGGGTGAAAATCTAGAGCGCCTAACTGACACTTACCAATCACACTGGAGAATTCGACTTTGTTAATTGCTCCTGAATGAGTCCCAGTAGCTATCATTGGATCTGTCTGATCCTTCTATTGGGAAGGGCTCTAAAGTTACAAAGCTAAACATTACCTCTCGTTAGAAATTTAAATAACATGGAGATTACAGCAATTAGAATACGAAATTAGGGCATGAAGCGGCACAACACAAGGCAAGGCATTACCTCTCAACCCATTACTGAGACACACAGCACCACACAACGTTGACACCCACAAAATCAGCCTCAAATCTTTTAGCCCTTCCATTCTTCCCCAAACCAAATCTATACATTCTAACATTCTTCTAAACATCCTGAGTGCAATGTCGATCCATGTGAGAGGCGGCGACAATATAGATAGACCTACTGAGAGCCTTTACCTCTTTACACTACTATATCATCTGTTAACCTTTGTGCTAGTTTCATGCAACTTCTACAACCAGACATGCCATGCACTGGGCAGAGATTAGCTTAGTTGTCACTTTTCTCCTTGGTTGGCGCAAGAGGTTATCTCAGACTTTAGGGATAGGGCGCGAAGAAACTCCATGCAATAGTTTTATGAATCCGAGGAAACTGAGTTTTCCATCGGGATGTCTGATCCAATCTTGGAGAACAATATGAAGTGGAACTGAAGGGCCAAGTCCAAGTTCCTGAAAGATGAACGACACATCATAAGTCACAGTTCATTTCCTATGCAGAAACTATGTTTAAGATCAAACTATACCGATACAAGTTCTTCGATCACAATTGGTCTGTTGCCCTCCTTGTCAAATAATTCATACGCTTGCCGAGCATGTTGTTCCCACGTCTCTAGGCCTTCCATTTGATAAACGCTAATAGCCGAAGCAGAGAACTCCTCGAAATCAAACTTTCCATATGGGATATTGCATATCTAGCACAATGGGTACAATTAATATATGGTCATTTACCCATGCCACACAAGTATGAAAAGAACATAAGAAACAACAGAGAAGACTCACTGAGTTAACAAAGTCAACAACCCTAGAATCATTCATTGCACCTGAGGAATTCTTCATCAAGGCCTAGAAGTTCCATGAAAATTTAGAAATTGCATATCATGGATTTATTGGATTGAATAAGGAAAAATAACTAACCGTCTTCATATTTTGCAAGGAGATATGGCCACTCTTGTTTGGACCTAACAGTGTAAACTGCTCTCTCAGGTAGAAGAGTTGATCTATCGTCAGTGTCTTTGCAAGAGCCTGAAAAACGTAAAGAGCTCATTAGCAAATCCGCATGGCAGTTTCTTGAAGTGGCCTCCGTTCACAATCCTAGCAAAAATGAAGTCACAGAAAATAAGGGTTCGTAGAATGCAAAAATAGAACACCCACAGGATGAATTTGTGATCATTGATTATAATTTTTTAGGTGAAAGGCAGGCAAGGAACGTACTGAATAGTTATATGTGTAGTAATACATGATGCATTAAGCTAAACATAATGAGTCGACTACAATCATGTCCACAGTCACCAAAGATTCTTGCGGCGTAACGGTTAGAGCATTGAATTCCAGGGGTCAATGAAACCCCTCCCCTGTTGCCGGCCCAGGTTCAAATCTTGGTACCAGCTTCTTTAAGACCAAATCAGAGAGACGTCTCTCCCTCTGGTTGAGTTTTTTTTAATCATGTCCACAGGCATTCAGTGTTTTCATTTCCAGAGCAGGTACATATATTGTATGAGGAAAAAACATGACAGGATCAGGAATCCAAAAAAAAACAGAACAACCGTTTGCTAGAATCATTTACCAATACAATACACTTTTTTTCTGAAAAATGGAGATTATTTCATATTATTGGCATCGTTTATGTTGGAAAATGGAGGCTTCAGCTATTATATCTTCAATTACAGACAAGAAAGATGACTTGCAGAACAGTACAAACAACCTATAGAAGTATTACCCTCAATGCAGACCTCCGTAGAGAAGATGAACTTATGTAAGCCCTCATGAGCCTGTAGATAATCATGTCTAAATTAATCTTAACTTCCTGAGTGCCACGGATCCATGGATGGCCTGTAATTGTCAAGGTATGCAAAACGTGGTGTAATCTCATCTGCAAGCTGAAAAACAGGGTAAACCGAGCTCAAAACAAGAATGTTACTTACAGAGGGCTTGTGCAGCAGTCATCCTCTTGCGGTAATCCTTATTGAGTAGCCTTCTTACAAAATCTTTTGCTTCAGCAGAAAGGGTAGGCCAAGGGGTATCATCAAAACTAGGGTCTGCTTTTAGGACAGCTCGAAAAATTCCAGACTCAGTTCGTGCCCAGAAAGGGCGGCTTCCACAAAGCAAAATATATGCAATTACTCCGATGCTCCACATATCTGCCTCAGTGCCGTAAGATCGATGGAGCACTTCAGGAGCAACATAATATGCACTTCCAACAATGTCATTAAGTCTTTCATCTGCATAAGATGATGGCATGTGTATTTTAATAGAAAATAATGATAAGCAATGATCCAAAGAAAAAACTGTTAGACTAACCTGGCTTAACAAAGTCAGACAAACCAAAGTCTATGACTTTCAAGGCAGAATTCTCATCCTTTGACATGAAAAGAAAATTCTGAAAAATGGAAGTAAAATGCAAACTAGCATTAGCATCAGCATAAAATATCAAGGTTTTTATAGCATTTCTCTTAACTCAGCTAAGATCCACAGAAACAACAGAGATAAGGGCATGTTAAAAGGAAGTATGCCGACGTTCACACAGTTCCAC
This sequence comes from Setaria italica, assembly GCF_000263155.2. Lineage (NCBI taxonomy): Eukaryota > Viridiplantae > Streptophyta > Magnoliopsida > Poales > Poaceae > Setaria > Setaria italica. The sequence continues at coordinate 45,635,166 of NC_028458.1, forward strand.
CAACAACTAGTGAGCTTCATGGTACTAAACATTAGTTGTGAATTGCTCGAACAATCTTACCTCTGGTTTCAGATCCCGATGAACAACACCCTGAAGATGGCAAAATGAAGCAACACTTAGAATTTGGTGAATAACAACCTTAGCATCTTCCTCAGAATATTTTCCACCTCTGCAAAACAGTAGTCAGCTATTCTCAGAATTCATGTAGAGTCAATGAGTTCAGTTTTAGAAATGAAATGTCATGTAAGTACCTAGCCAAAATCCTGTCCAGCAGTTCACCTCCTTTGCATAACCTGGATCAGGAAAAAAAACCAGTGAGTTATTCAGGTATTGCAACACCTTTATAGATGCATACAACATATTTGTACATATCAAAAGGGCTTGGCTTGGTAACCTACTTTGGAAGAAAAGTTTACAGATCTTAAAGATACAAGTCAAGGCCAAATCAGTTCTTGCACTAACATTGTTATGAGTTATGACACATACAAGGAAAAAAATCATCCCAGTCTGGCTGTTCCAACAAAACAGTCCTATCATATTGGGTGACTCTTATCCAGTCTCAACTCCATGCAAATACGTAAACAGCCAACAAGAGGCTGAATGTATTAAAAAATTGGCATCAACATCTAAGGAAAGCAAATAAAGTGGCATTATTAGAGCCAGTCCCAACTCTAGGTGTGGGACTAGTCAATATGGACCGCACAGGTTCCATCGATGTTAAGACACTATTTCCCAAAAGGAAAGCTAGTTTTATTCTCTATGGTTGGTACGCTTGGAATGTAAGCTATGCATGGATAGGTAATAAAGCATCTCTATTAATAATTAGTTTCATGAGATCATATCCTGAGAGTGAGAGCTATTTTTTCTTAAAAAATGCTGATCACACTAGCAGAATGTGCATGAGATCGGAAATATTGATAGCAATAATGATTCATGAGGTAACATATCCTTCTAGGCGGGTTATAATGTATATATTCCTAGCTTTTTCCTACATTTGAGTTAGCCAAACCAATCACGCTTATTTCCTTTCCAGATCTGACAAAAATACAAAGAGCATTGAAAGGTGACTGAATTTAGAAAAGTTCAAATTCTAAGTGACGCATGTTTCAATGACTCATCTGATTTGCTTGCTTACTTTTTACATACCAGTATCATATACAGACACCTAATCTTCATTAAAAAAGGAATAATAAGGGAATGATAAGATGTAGCCAAAAGCCAAGCAAAATGAGTGTCTTGCATATCAAGTTTGCCGGGGACCAAGGCTGCTCAGCAACCACAACCAGGGACTACATTTTAGTCTTGCTAATCTGTACAAGAATTAGTACATCAAGTTTTGCCTTTTCTGAAAATGCATACGACAAGGTTGGATGACCTGCCCTATTTCGTTGACATAATGCTGCATAAACCTAATTAGAAGTTTCAGTAAGTTAGTAAAATTACTTATAAATGAAACAAGTGTGGACTTACTCCATAACAACATATACATTTTCTTCATCCTCAAAAGCATCATAAAACTGCACTAGATTGCTGTGGCCTGTCAAAGAACTCAATATTCTGACTTCCCTTCTGACATCTTCAATGGCAATAGCAGTAGTCATCTGTGCAAGAGTAGTTAGATTGGGTGAGAGTGAGACTACAGCATGTTCTTAGGATTTTAAGTGGGATTTTACTAACAATATATACTAACAAGCTATTACAATTATATCAGTATAATCAAAATTGATCATGCAATCAACCATAAAAAAAGATAAAATGGTGAACATGATATATAAGAGGGTCCATGTTGATGTTGGAGTCTGTTGCAAGACAATTTCTAAGCCCTCCTTAGATCAAATCCTAACTGTGCATTGAAGTTACAAGATCAATGCATAAAATATATCAAATCAATTAGGGCCCAAACAACTGTGTGAGTATATTTTATATTGTATTATTTTTTGTTTTGCCCAGAAGCTATGACCACTAGTAACAGAAAATTCAAGTGACCTCCAAGTACAAATGATTATTCTAATTCAACAACCAACAATCTGGTCTGGTTAAAAACTATACAATCAAATGACAGCAGAGACAAATCACTAAACATGAATAGTAGGTACACGAAAAACAAGATGCTCCATGCTACCGATACATATTACGTATTACAAACTGATCATCGAGAAAAGTGCACCACCAACATACTGAATATAATGCATAATCATAAAGTTATACTCTGTCTTCTTGAATTCACTTAATTTTGTGTGCGTTTGTGTGGGTGTGTGAGTGGAACAGAGGCAGGGCAAACCCAAAATACAATTTGGAGATTCCACTTCGGAAACCAACATTCCTGAAACACAAATGTATGAAAAAGTAGAAGTATCCATCGACTATTGGCCAATCCAGCCTTCAATAAACTAACTAATATCAGTTTGGAGATTCTACTTTGGAAATCAACATTGCTGAAACTGTGAAACACAAATGCATGAAAAAGTAGTAGTATCCGTCAACTGTTGGCCAATCCAGCCTTCAATAAACTAACTAATATCACACAATTTGATCCTAGCCATCCAATTAACTGCATCTAATGCTAACGTTCATTTTTTTATTGTCTTCATCCAACAATTAATAGAAATAACACCTTAAACGTGACCATATTCACCATATCGGTACCACTGCACCTAATTGGTAACACAAATAATACCACTAAAGTGGCACCATCAATTTACCAGATTAAAAGTACCAATTGCATGTGCGTGGTTACCAAGATGAAGAACTGATAATTCATGTGTCTCTGACAGAAGCCTTAAAACTCTAGATAAGCATTTATTAAAGGAAACTTCCACTAACAGAACTGAAAGACCCCAGAACGGGTCAAATGTGACTAATTCAACAGAATGAAAATTGGGTCGTGACAGTATTGAATTTTTAACAAATACAGACTGGACTTGCATAGCACCATACACCTTGCTGCCTTTGACTCATGGAAATTTAATGACCATGATTGTTTTTGAGATAAGAAGATACCACCAACAGGGAGCAGAGAATCAAATAGCCAAAGATACCATTATGACAACATGATACCAATTTAATGAGCAAGCTCTCTAAAACCAGTCAGAGGAGGTCACTAACAGAGCTTTTGAACAAACATTTTGGAGAAGGAACCAAGCTTTGCTGGAGCATCATGGTCCCTGTCCCAACTAACAACCAACACCAGGAACCACCCCAATCACTCAAGAGATCAAATTCAGACTCCTCAATCTGTCCTTTTAATACTAATCAAGCAACTGACTAACGTCTAACAATCTGATAATTGAAGTATAGAGTGCCAAATGAAGTCCCCTGGAAGTACAGTGTACATCTATTTCATATTTACATACATAGTTCCTATCTTCTCCTAGTAGTGCAATATGAAGCAATGAAGTTTGAATAAGTCACAGGCATGTCATCTGAAAGTCTATTACCACATGAGCAAGGTGAACTCAGGTGAATACAGAAAGAATGGGCTTTAAGCCCAAACTGCGGAGTAGCATTACTCTGTAGGCGATTTATTAAAGAATGCAAACAGCCATGGACGATCCAATCGAGCAAACAAAACTAGGCAGTGAAAACAAATGAGGAACAGAACAGAAGAAATCACCCCAGGGAAAGAGGATATGCTCTAGCACCTTGGCCTTGGGAATGACCTTGACGGCGACGTCCTCGCCCTTGAGCTCGCCCTTCTTGGCCTTGGCGGCGCAGGTGTAGCCGAAGTGGCCGCGCCCCACCTCCCGGCCGAGGTCGTACTTGGCCGCGAAGTGCTTGGAGTATCCGAAGCTCTTGTCCAGCCCCAGGTCCGGCTCGGCGCCCTCGGGGATGGACGCCTCGTTGGGCTTGACCGAGCCGTGCCGGCGCGCCAGGAGCGCGCGGATGTGCTTGGCGGGCGATGGCGGCGGGAACGGGCGCTTGCGCGCCGGCGTGGACGCGACGCTGGAGTTGGCCGGCGAGCCCTTGTAGCTGGAGGTTGGGAGCGGGCTCGGCAGGTAGAAGGAGAACTTGGGCTGCTTGGGCGTCGGGGGCGCCTTCGCCGGCGACGCGGCCCCATCATCGCGGGCCACCGCTGGAGGTGCCGCGCCGGCAGCTACTTGGGTTTCTTCCTCCGCCGCAGGCTCCTGGACCCCCGCCGACTTGCCGTAGCAGAGGCCCATGGCGCCCGGCGGATCAAGAACCGAGCGACGTCAGCTCAAAATTCGGGAGATTGGGCTGGTCAAAGATTCACCTCGGCTTCAAGAACCCATCATTGCATCGCGGACTCCTCTCAGGATACCATCAACCCACACCAAATTCCTCTCCTTGAAAGGGGGATCCTTCCCAAACCAAGAACCGAGGCTTCCAAACCAAGCTGCGGAATCCAAAGCGAATAACGCAGCCCACTGAGGGGGCGCTTCAAGAAATGGAGAAGGAACGAACTGAACTCCGAGGAGCGGACAAAAACCGCGGCAACAGCACAGCAGCAAACAACGCAACGAAAACAAAATCCGTTGTTTTCCTGGACGGACCAGGCCGTAGACGCCAAGCAAAAACGAGGGAAAGGTTGGAGCTTTGGGGGCGGGCGAAGACGACAGACGGGGCCTGGATCGGAGGAAGGCGAGGGGAGGAAGAAACAGGGCGAACGATTGAAGGGCGCGTGAGTCCTCTGTGGAATGGGGGGAAGTGGCGGAAAAGGAGAGGCTTGGGTTGCTTTCCGTTGCGCTCTCCTTCTCGCTCCGTATCTTTTTCCTCCTCTTTCGAAGTTTTTTTTTTCTATTTTCCATTTGAAGACTCCGGCTGTACTGTACCTGCAGTGCAGAAGGAAGGTGGAGACTGCTCCTTGACCTGACACTGGTCGTGGAATTTGACAGTTTCTGTTGCCAAAGCGCGTTCTCGCCCAAGGTGAAATAGAATATAATTGAAATAAATTAACTCGTTCATGGTCTTCTTTAAAGTTTGTATACATTTTGTACGGATCATATTTTGTGTTGGTACTAGGCAGGTTGTCGTGTAGGCGGCCATGAGAACCAAAACTAGTTGAGTGTATTAGAATGGGTATAATGTATTATTTCAGGTAAAAATCAATATTTTATCTCAGTTAAAGGTTTTCAATTATTGGATTATTGCACATTTCTGTACACATCAAGGTCCTACTAATCCGTTGCACACAAAAAAATACCTCCTGATTTTATTGACTTTTTTCCTCCACAACAGTATAGTTTAAAAAACATTTCCAAATAACCTTCCAATTGAAATTTTTCCAAAAAGGGAGATTTTTTTCAAGAGAGGTTTTCATGAAAACTTTTCAAGAGAACTTAAAATATTTAGTGGGTAACCCAGTAAAGAAGGATAACCTGATAATGGAGGCGGTAGCGCGAGACAGTGATGTTAGCCAATGAGAAAAGTCATAACAAGGACAACTAATTCAAACATGTATGTTAGTGTGGTGGAAGGGCGATGGTAGTATATTCAGCACCAGGAGTGAGACATAGGAGGAGAATACTAGGGTAGATGCAAGTGTAACCGGACATATATATAGCTGATAAGAAAGAGAAGAGGATAGGTGGATAAAGACCGCAGAAAGAAGGCATGGATTGTAAGATCTCAATAAAATGGACTAGAAAACCTCTAACGGAGAAGCAATAAAAGAACTTCAAATTTCTTTTTAGTGACTTTTTTTAACATCCTATTGTTGGAAAGCTTTTCAAAACATTTCTGGAAAACCTAAGCGAGGTTTTACTGAAAACTCTTTAGGAGAACTTTTGCAAACCTATTTTCTAAAAAAACCATTTTGTACTTCTTCAAATAAGTTTCCAAAAAACTTCTTCAACCAAGTTTTCTACAAAAGTTTTTCAAATCAATTTTCTAAAAACCTTTTCGAATAGGTTGTATGGAAAAAACTTCATTGAATATGTTTATACAAACATCTTTAATTTTTTTCTAGAGAACTTCTAAAATCTAAAAAAAACAAGAAAATAGGGGGTACTAGAGACAACTAAAGGACAATAGATTTATTTTTTTTTCCTAGATAGGAATAAAGTAGTAGGATGAGATTCGGTCAGAAAAAAGTAGTAGGATGAGTGGGAAAAAGGACGGGAAAATAGGAAAACATAAACACACGCATTAATGAGTGACGTGTGGATGGTCAGGTCAAAGCGGGATTGGATATAGGTTTATATTTTCGATTATTATCTTGTTTCTTTCATAAATTATTGTAACTATTATCTTATGCATGCTAAATAGGCTTCCGTGACTCCATCGAGGCCTTGTGTCTTGTTCGCCTTCGGCAGAGTTTCTTTGGCAAGTACCTATAGGGTGTAAGGTTGGTGGATTTGGGCTCCATTGAGGATTCTTCTAATCTATGCTAATCCACACTAACCCAAGGTGCGTGATTGGTGGGCGAGGAGGCTAAGGAAATCAATGAGGAAGGTCAAGACATGAACAACTCATTCTAACAGGTTAGTGTGCCGGGAGGGTGGTAGTAGCACATCCAATGCCAAGAGCTGCTACAGAGGATCGGAGGAGGCTAGTTGATAAGAGAGAGAAGAGATCACGTACGTGTTGATAGAGGGCAAAGAAAGGAGGGCATGGATTGTAAGCTCTTGATCCAATTGACCGAAAAATTGAGTGCATCGGCCCAACCAAGCATTCGAATGCGCCTCCTATGTATACTTTCTGTGGACATTTATATGACTTTGTGATATCGTCCAAGCACACACCGAGGAGTGTAGGGAAGAATAATTTGTTATGGCGGTGACCGGTGAGTTGCAAGATAATGCGACGGTCAATGGCACATCACCATCCTTTGGTGGGCGGAAGGGGAAGTGCATGTGGGAGGGTTGCTCATATTGAGAGAGGATGAATAAGACGTGGTAATGGTCCTCCCACACCGAGCTGGTGGTGACGTGATAGAAAATGGCACAAACGAGAGGCGGCTGGGGAGGTGGTGTAGTGAATATGGTTGGACTAAATCTTATAATGAGAAAAATATGTATAATCTCCATAAAAATATGTGTATTGACAATTTTATCAACGAATGAAGTAAAGATTGGATCTATGTGTTAGCCTACTTCTATGACCAACATATATTGTGTTGTAAGTTGTGGCATCCTTCTATCGTGGTTGTTCCTATAAATTTTTTAGTCCTTTTGCAGACTATCCTAGAACGATGATGTACACAAGCATCAGCTTCTTGCATTTACCTTCTTCTATCAGACAATTATTCGAGACCCAACATTTTGTTTTCATAAGGACAGGAGTAATGTGCATGGCCATCTCCATCTATATAAACACATCAACATCTAGGACCCTACTAAAATATTAATTGTGCGTGAGGTACCAATCCCAACATTGAAACATGCAAATATTAAGCTGATTTGTGCAGCATAAGACGTATCGTCCAACCAATCGTGTTCACACTTTCCTTCACAAGAAAACCAAACAGGAAATTTACTCATGTTCTCAGGAAAAAGACTAGCTACCTAAAATTGTTCTATGCACAGCAAATAGATGAAGTATGTGTGACGTGCAGGTAAGATATCACTAGTGGAGTCTCCAAGGGTGAGCCTCAAGTGGAATCTCCAAGAAACTATAAACTCCAATTGCCCTAACAAAACAAAAGGGACTTGCATTTATTCTCGGCCAATAATATTTGACGTAGTAACCAATAATACTAGCACAATGTAAATTGTATTAAAATTGATCGACGTCCTGAAGGAAAAAGATATTTATACTTGTGACCAGCTAGAATTTGGGCAAAGGAAACCCCAAATTATATATTTCTGCTGATGCAGAGAGTATTTTCTTAATTTGGCCTCGAAGCATGAAATGGGATTCACCTCAAAAGATAGTTGATTTGGAACCAAAATGTCCAATAATTCTGTTGTCACTTTCTCCAAAACTCACATAATACAGGTTGGTTGTCAGTATCATTATTTCTTTGATGTGCGATCTAGGCCATCTGCTATAAGTTCAGGTTACACGTACACATCCATCATATGTGTATATGTTCAGTTATTTTAACTACAATTAGTCTTGATCAAAAGTAGTTGTATGATGCAAGCATGCATATATAGTATAATGGTATCCTTTTTCACGATAAGGTAAATAATTAATACCTTGCAAATATAATCATAATTAACCAGTTTTGTCGGAAGCTAAAAACTTGGTAAGCATATTAGCTCAGCTGATTAGATTCCTTGAGGTGCAATCTATCCCCCGGGTTTAATTCCTTAACTTACTTAGCACGAGCGCTTGTATTTTTATGAATTATTCCATGAATTAACGGTGTTGTTCATTAGCGGCGACGTGATCATCGATAGCAAGGCTCCTGTGCGACTTTGTTAATCTCAAGATCTGCCAACTCAATCTCTTGGGAGCGCTCACAGGGGTAGGATTTGCGTAAAGGGGGTGAGTGTTCGTGCATGTATATAAATGTCTTTGTCTAAATTGTGATTTGTGAAAAAAAAATAAAACATTTTTACCATGCACCTTTGTTGTAACCTTTTTCTGTTTATACATACAAAATGAGGCAGTCTAATAATGGTTATATTTTCTCATAAGAAAACTAATGAAGCACATGAAAAATCCATTGAATTTTCTCCGGTTGCTGAAACAAGTAAAAATTTAGTGTCGGTTATTGACCATCTAGCTAGTTTTCCTTTAGCGTGCTCCTTCACTGGGATACGTTTCCTCTCCATGTATAAACAATGTAAAGAAAGATGGCAGATTTCTACAAGAAAGCAGATAAAAGCACATGGAAATTCACAGAATTTTCTCGGGTTGCTGAAACAAGGGAAAGGTTAGTGTTTTGTTATTGACCCCAGAGCATCATGGCCAGCCTAACATTCACACGGTCCACCAAATCTCAGATCAGCCAAGCAAAAGGTTACGAAATCACCGCAACCTGACCACTTTGATGATCAGGGATTCAGGAGTGGATTAGAGAATGACAAGGACATACATAGAAGAAGAATCATTCTTTCATCATCAGTTCTGTACTTATAGACTTGATCAATGACTCTGTCATCATCATATCTGTACTTAAACAACTCCGATCACTCGATTGCCCTTTTTGAGTCCAACTTGGGAATTGCCGAAGAAAATAATAGGGGTTACAATCGAGGTAGTACGAATTAAAGGAATAAATAAGGAAAAGTTGGTATACTTGATCAGTTTGCAGTTGTCATTACTTATCTTAAGATTAAGATCTTTACATTTGTTCTTTGCAGATAAGCTGGTCACCTTGCAGTTCCCATTTGCCAAGTAGTAGTTCTCTAGAAACAGTCTCACTCTTTTGGTAGGAAACTGAAACTTGTGCCCGAGAGCAAATATAATTCTTACACTATCTTACATAAAAAACATGTCATTTCTTATTGGCCATTACACGTTGTCTAAGGTAATACAACTAATTTGATTTGGCTAGTAATAAGCGTTCTGTTCTCAGGCAATTGCCAGCAGCTCTTTTTAGGATTTTGGCTATTGCTAATGGGCACATGCATATTGTGTGATACCCCAGGAGTCTTGCAAAGAGATTGAAAATTTTATAATTTTCTGTGATACATGCAGAATTATCTCAGATGATGACCTTGATTTGGGCACAACCTAGGAAAATTCTGATGAATTGAGGACTCGCTTAGACGCTTACATAGCAGCATTTTCTTTAGAAATAAAAGACCAGGCCAGTTTTTCGCATTCCCACTTCCAACTTCCAACAACCATTGAAGCGTCCGTACCTCCGCCATGGAATTAGTCATATGATCAGTATATCACTACAAAAATCATTGAGCGGAATAATTGAAGCAACCAGATAAAAATGATTCAAAACCTGATTAAGTAGTTGGGGAGGGAAGGAATGTATTGGTTAGAATAAAGTTGGTGGAACATGGGGCAACATGCATGTTGGTCCAGGAAGAATATGTGCTACTTTTATGCGATTGCGAGATGACCTTATATGCTTTCTTTCGGGAGAAGGTCGCCATTGCAAGTTAACCACCAAAGCATTAGCCTGCACGATCGAACAGCTTCAGTTGACAAATGACAACCATAATCGTAGCTAGCTGGGCCTGGACTAGAGCAGAAGTGTATGGAAATTTGGCTTGCCTCTGCAATCCGCTAGCCATGGTCTGTGCGGATGTGTACGTGGCTCTGGTCGATCATTTTCTTGGTCCCTTGAGGGTGAGGAAGAGGAATGAATGGCTAGGCTGGCACTGCACGCCTGCACGGTTGGTTAGAGGCCGGGATCCGCCAATAATCAAGAAGAAAGCGAACGCGTTGCACGTCGATTAATTGCGATAAATAATGGAAGGAAATAAGGCAGATGCATGCTGAATGCATTATACATGATGTCCAGCAGTTCTAACAGTAGTACCTCATCTCATGATTCGTGAACGAGTTGTGCCCCGACTGCTAGCTTAACTTCAGGCCAACAGTACACGATGCTAGCTAGCTAAACCAAGTGATCTGATGAACACAGCACTGCAGCAAGGGAAGCTTATGGATCGATCGATGGGCCCATGAACACCCAAGTCAATTCAACAGGTGGCTGCGTGAAGAGCTAACAGAAATTCTGGCAAGGGGATGCCGGAGACTCTGCAGTGGCCAGTTCCATCTGAAGCAAGACCATCCATTCTGAACCTGCGCTTGTGGACTCGCTGAATTTGTGTCACTGCTAGTGGCCGGAAATGAGAATGTGTCACTGCTACCGCTTGATCCAGTAGTGATAAGCAGTTGATTAAGCGCCACGACAGTCAGTCTCAGGCTCTCAGCACGTTGCCGCGTATTGAGGAGGACACCTTCACCCTGCCGACAGCGAATCACACGGTGCGCAACCGACGCCACGCCATGCATGCATATCGTGTACTAACAGCCGCTAAGTGTCAGAGTAGTCAGCGAGCTAGAGAGATGTATATGGTCCTGACAACGCACGCGGAAGGATTCTCAATGCAAGCTTGCATGGCAAAGTCGAAGATGGTCCTGAGACTAAGGGAGACCACAAGACATGAGAACCCCAAAAGCTCGTCAGAGTCCAGTGCAGTATGGGCTGCAAATGTCCTAGCCGGCACTCAGATCAACTGTCTTTGAAAAAAAGGTCAGATGACTTCGTTTTACTGAGTTCAGAAGTAGCCGAGTTCAACTTACTTTAACCACGGCCACTCTGCTTTGTGCTATCCTTCCTGTGCAAGCCAAGACAGACACACTACTGAGCGAGGAAGCTTCTAACACTGGACTTGTGAGCTGTCTGACGACCACACTAGGCTGAGCCCTCGATTGTTTAGTACTCCACTCACCAGGATCAATGGCAGTTAATTGCGTGCTTTGACTTGCAGTAAATGCCTTGACCAAATGCGCACAAAAAATTCGCAGTCTCCAATGAGACCGGGGGGCAGAACCCGATCGATGGCAAACGAACAATGACAGCTCAGCTATTGTCTCCTCTTCCAGGGTTTCAGCGCACCTAATCCACTCCTGCACCAGCAAGAGCTCGACCGTCTGTCTGACTGAACCAATTACTAGCTAGCTTAGCCAGAGCTGAGTGATCATCAGCTCGCAGTTCATGCATGCACTCCTAGCTAGTTAAAGAGATCCAGACAGAAGATGACGCTGTATAGCGGCAAGGAGCTCAAGCTCATCCCTCTAGTCCTCGCATCCCTGCTGCTCCTGATGCAGTTTCAGAGTGTAAGCTGTTCCTCTTCCTGCTGTTTCCATCAGCGCGGAGGGCTGCTTCGAGGTAGAAGATTGTTGATGGGTCGTCATGGCGAGGCGATCTTTGCGAAGGGATTGATGGAGCCAGTGGTCGCCAAGGAAGGTGGAGGGGCGCTCCGTGAGGAGGACAAGAGGGAGGTCATCACAGGGCCTAATCCACTTCACAACCGGAGATAGGGGGTGCTGGCGAGCTGCTTCACTCGAGTTCTTCCTCTTCAACCTTTCTTCTGGTCCTTTCGCTTTCAACTTTCAAGGTTCTTTCTTAGAGAGGTAGCTATAGATTGTTCCACGCATGTAATTGTTCATTTTATTTGTTTTTATATTTTCGATCTGGCACGAAAGATTAGTTGAGTTCCACCAGCATTTGAGCTATCACCGGTAGAAACTGACTATTAGTTCCGGTTGGAGAGACGCATAGATCTTGAAAATCTAACTGGAACTAATTATTCGAGATTAAAGATTCTCATCTTTAGTCTTGGGTGAAAGACCCAGGACTAAAGACAAACCTTTAATCCCGGTCACGTAGCAAGTCACAAGTCACGCGATTTTTCACGTGAAATATGCGCATGCGCAGTGCGTGGGATTCGAACCCACAACCTCTTGCCTCGCACGTAGTTTCCTTACCATCTTACATACATAGTACATCCAACTGAATAGGGGATGCTATTCTTTTGAATTCACCCGTGGGGGATCCTTTAGTCTCGGTTGGCCCTTTAGTCCCGGTTCGTGTTACCAACCGCGACTAAAGCTCGGAGGGTTACCAACCGGGACTAAGAGTCACCTTTAATCCCGGTTGGTAACACTAGCCAAGACTAAAGGGGTCTCCACGGACCACGAAACCTAGGACTAAAGCCTATTTAGTCCTGGGTCCAAAAACGACCGAGATTTTTGTTGAGGAAAAGACGTTTTTCTACTAGTGTAAGCATCTATCAGAAAGTTACTGACATAAGAGAATCAAGTATTGTTCTTCATTCTTTGCCTATAGGCTACCCCCAATTCAGTTTCTTATTACAAACTCCAAATAAACCATGTCACCTGAACTTTTGGATATACAACTTGCCTGGTGAATACACTATCATAGGCTCTTTCTGATATATTTTTCTAAGGAAGCAACAGGGGCGGACTGTGCTCACCTGAACATTTCATTCAAAGAGGCCGGTGACTGAACGGTCACTGCTGAATTTTACAAGGCGGTATAGACGTCAGAATTACAAAGCACAAGACATAAGGACAAAGACTAAGACTTGCAAAGCTCAAAGAGCAAGCCGCAATTCACCTTGGGCACTACAACCAAGTGACATGCTTGCCAGCTCCACTGAGACCATAGTGCTACCCCACCACCCCTCATAGCACGCGCACTCTGTTGCCGCCCTCAACGTCCAACGGGGGGAGGAAGCCCTGAAGGAATGAGGGATAGCTACAACAAAGAGGGGACTAAGAGTGAGGGGAGCACGCGGAACGCGATATCATTTGACACACCGATCTCCCTTTGAGCTAATGGTAGCACCTTTAGAAGCACATCCGAGCCTCCACCTACCACCATCCAACGCCCTTCAAGGGGAGGAAGCCTCAAATGAGGGAGAGTCGGCTACTATAAATGCACTTGGCATTTGATTTGATGACACCAACAACAAGGAGCGCGATGACGGAGTAGAGGTGCCAGAAGCGGGCATCGAACAAACCACGGATGAACCCAATCAACCAAGCAAGACGAGGCTGAAAGGACCGAGATATCGCCTAGAGAGGGGGTGAATAGGTGAGTTGACCAATTTGTAAAACTTCAACCCACTCAGCAGCACTGCCTAGGCCAAACCGATTAGACCGGTCCAAGCAGGGTGGCACACCAAGTGCTGCTCAAGTCCCTCCTTGACTACTAGCACCAACAAAACTTGGAGAGTGGCTTCTGTAGATGATTTTCAACATGGCCAAATAGTCCCTGCATACAAGATAAGCACACCCAAGTAGATCGAAGCAGAAGCACAAGTAAATTGCTAGAAATAAACAAGTAAAGCAAACCAAATGAAGACACGAGGATTTGTTTATTCGAAGTTCAGATTCACCGCAATGAATCCTACGTCTCCATTGAGGAGCCTATTGGAATACAAGTCTATTCAACTCCTTTCCAACAAGCCAGGTCTCTTTCAACCACTTTTCTTGTCTCAACTAGATGATCTTTTTCCTTGTGGAGGCTAGATCACAGCCCTCACAAACTTGCCGCTGCTCACCACACCTTGGGAGCTAGCTGGCGACGCCTAGCCGTCTAGGAGGCACACCTCCAAGAGTAACAAATACTTCAAATGCTTTCTCGACGCGAACCACAAATGCTCAAGCTATGGATTGCTCTTTTCAGATCACTAATGCTCACACAAGATCACTCTTTCAACCCAACTCAAAGATTTCTCAAGAATCACTCAAGTCACACAAAGAGAGGTTGGAGGAGAGTTTTTCTGGTCACTGGATGATGTCAAGGGCGTGTGTAACCAGTAGCCCACTAAGGAGAGGGTCAAGGGGTATAAATACCCCCACAAACTAGAAACTAGCCGTTGGAGCTGATCAAACCGGTTAGACTGGTTGCTATACCGGTCACATCGGTCTAGTTTGAAAAACTAGCTGTTGCCAGACCAGTCCGCCAAACTGGTTTGACCGGTTTGGCTGAGTTAGCCGTTAGCTACCTGAATCCCCAGACTGGTCAGGTCGGTCTGCCAAACCGGTCTAACCGGTCCCAAAACTCTCAAACACTCACTCTCGGTCCACCCACTGGTTAAATCGACCATTGTTAGCTGAGCTCGGACAGTTAGCTCACTCAAGGGTTTTCTTGAGGCCAATCTCACGTAGGTCAACTAGAAGCGCTTTTGGTGTTGTTATTAGCTAATGTTGCATCCCTCTTGGCATACCTATACTCAATAATAAATATAAACATTATATCATCCACTTGAGCTTGTAAGTTTTCATCCATGCCATACTTTGACCAATATTCATTTGAGGGCTCTCAACATAGCTATCATCTTGAGCACATCCATCTTGAGCTAGTGACTTAATATTTTCCCTTATTCATGATAAGATATGCTTGAATCCTTAAGTCACTCCATTTTATCAACCACAATAGATTAGATGCATTGCATTGCTTCTCTCGGTAAGGCTTAGATATGATACTTCGAAACCTCCCGGATACTAGCCACTTCACCTTAGCAAAATGCACATAGTCCAAGCCGTCGCTTAAGTTTGTTTAGTCCCTCGCTCTAGTATCTCGCTTGATTTCTTCACTATTCTTACCACTTTGAGTTTAGTATTACTTTTGACATCAACAATGAAATCTCATTGAAATTCTCTTCAAATGCTTGTTCTTAATTGATAAAGAATGTCTCATGAATTGCAAACTTCTAATAACAATACCAATATGTAAGACATAAGCTCATATCTATTTATCATATGCACATGAAATCTTGCAATATCTATTTGTGAATATCACTATTCTTTTCTTAATGATCCCTTTACTTGTCAATCAAGCTATCACATGATTTGGAGTCTTATAGATCAAACCATAAAATATTTCCCAAGTTTTACTTCACCCTTACTTGTCATTGATCATATAATTGCATCATGGGATCACATACTCGCTTGCTTTTCTTTATTGTAAGTCATATAATACACATTCAACTTATGAGACAATATCACATCATAAATATGAGAATAAAATCCTGCTCACAATCTTAAACAAACAAGTTAGTACTTCAATCATTTTGTCATTCAATTCACCAAAACCCACCTAAGTGATGCTTTCGATGGTGGGCTGTGTGAAGGTCAGTGACCTCCCCACGCACCGGGCACGGCGCTTTCGCTGCAAGGCCGCCAGCACCACAAGTCATAGCACGCTCTAATAGTAGAGGACTTGCATGGACGACGAGCTGCCACCGCATCAACCATGACAGGATCCTTGGCTACAGCAAAACTTCGCGAAGTCACCGGACTCTGCGAGGTGTAGAAGCACCTCTGCACAACGAGCGCAGCACTTTCATGCACAATACTCGGTGACTAAGGTACCGTCTCTATTGGAACTTTGCACTCCTCGTCACCAAGATGAGACACAAAGGGACGGCCACCATGGACGCACTTTGACCTTCGTTGATGATGAGCAGATTGATTCACACAACCACCGTGCCAACCAAGCGGAGAACCAGCCGAAGACGACGAGCACGCATGGAAGGGGCATGAATGTTGTGGCGGTGTAGCCCCGAGGGGCCGGATCTAGGCCTCACACCTGAATCCGGTGAAGGGGAGCCAAGCCATGCCCACCCACCCACACGGCCCCCACGGCAGCATCTACAACACACTGCCGGGAGACCCACGGCGCTGCGTGCTCGTCAGACGGCATTGTCAGCAGCACAGATCGGTGATCCCGCCAACAGTACTGGCGAAAGGCCCCTCCGAGCCTCATGGCGTCGGACCAGCCATGGGAGGCCAGATCCACGCCCCACGATGCCGGATCTACCAACCATGAGGAGGCTTCGAGCAGGCAAGCATGCAGCCGAGACGGAGGAGCAGGTGGAGATTTATGAAGGGAGCAAGAAAGGGGATGAAGAAGGAGACCTCAAGGAGGAGAGGGAAGGGGTGCCGCGGCCATCGGCTTTGGCACCGCCGCGGGCCGCCGCCGCTGCTCGCTGGATGCTGGCGACGGTGACGGCCAGGGGAGGGCCCGTCCGGGGAGCTCAGCGGCGGGAGGTGGAGTCGCCCCTCCCGTCGCTCGCGCAGGCGACGCGAAGGGTACTGCTTCGGCTTTTCGACCCATATCGATATGTAGCCTTCGATAGTGAATTCTATTTCTGACATATCATACGATAATTAATTGTTTCATATATTTGTGATTATAAGTTCACTTGTATGGTTCTCTTCTTTTAGCTCCATACCATGTCAAAAAAAAATTCTATGTGACACTCATTTAATGTGCATACTTTGATGCAGGACTCTTGGAGTAGCCTTGTTATGCCATTGAATTTCTTTAACTTTAGAAAAAAAATACAAATATTGAGTCCATGCCTTTTTCGAAAACATGCACCACAGAGCTCCGCAAAATGAAATCCGATAAGGCCCTGTTTGGGTCCCTTCATTTTGAAGGAATTGGAATCTATTTAATAGAGTAGGCTAATTTATGTTGGAATGTGGCATTCCACAACTTTCCAAAGTTTAGATATAAGCCTATCTTAAATTCATAGGGTGGGAGATGGAAATTGATTCTATAGATTATGGTTATTAGAATGGAATTCAATTCTTATAGCACGCTCTTAGACTCGCTTCTCTATAGTAGAAGTGCAGCATATAAGTATCTCTCCCATATCACCAACTATAATATACAACTATATTCCACATACAATTATATTAGCTTAATTAATTTGTGTCTAAATTATGATTATTAGGATGGAATTCAATTCCAATGATCCAAACGGGGCCTAAGAGAAAAACGGAAAAACAAAGAGGCTCAGCTTCCAGCGCAAAGAATCAGCAGCATCGGTGCCAGCCCATTAACTTGCACGTTGGGCCGTTAGCCCAACAACGAATGAGCGCGTATCGACGACCTGGAACCTTCTAGACCTCCCGCGACGCACCCCGTTTCCCGATCCTACCCTCAGCCCCAAACTCCGCACCCCGCACGCTGTCCGGGGGCAAATTCGTAAAGCCCCACCCCCGCGCCGTCGCCGTTCTCCCAAATAAACCCTAAACCCTGCGGGCCGCGGCTACAGCAAAAGCCACCGCAAGCAGAAGCCCGCATCAACTTGCTCCCCAAGAAGAAGCGAGCGGAAGAGCTCCTCGCGGCGATGGCGAAGCGTCTGATCCCCTCGCTGAACCGGGTGCTGGTGGAGAAGCTGCTGCAGCCCAAGAAGAGCGCCGGCGGCATCCTCCTCCCGGAGACCACCAAGCAGGTTCGCGCTGCATAGATCTCGCTTGTTCGTCTCAGCTTCCCGTGGTGGGTCCCTGCTCCATCCGCGCGTGATTGGTCCAGCGCTTGTGCGCGGGAGGCCTTCTCGGCGTGGAGTTTGGGTTTGTAGATCCGGGTCGGGGAAGTTGAGATTCCTGTTGGGAGGGAGGGGATAATGGCAGTATCGCAGTTGCTTGGGGAAAAGTGGTAATTTTGAGTCGATGCATTGTGATTATTAGACATTAATCAGATTATGTTTGTGATGATCCGACTACAAAGGAGGGTTTTGAGCGCTCTGTAAACTATTCAGTTGAGGAGCTATTAGCCAGCTTATTATTATTTGAGCATTGCAACTAATCTTTATTTTCTTGGATGAAGCCTGAAAGGCTGAAATTATGCTCTTGTATGATTCCGTGATGATACCAAATGGTCCGGTGGCAGCTTGAATTCATGAACCGGTTCCAAGACCAAATCAAATATTTTGAACTATGTGTTCAAGGTTTGGGGATGGAATTCTGTTTGCATGACCTGATTTTTTTTTGCTCCTCAGGGATCCCATGGTATGCAGCGTTAGAGAACCGACAACAGACTTAAAAATATGTACAGTTGAATAGATTAGGTGTTGATGCTACATAGTTTTTACTAATTAGTTGCTATGATAAACTTCTGTACATGCATCAAGAAATAATATTTGATGTCGGAGTGATATTGCATAAATTCTTATGTATTTTGATTGAAACACAGCTCACTTGATGCATCATTGTGTGGTAGATTTTTGTTATTGTCCATGTGAGTCTTGGTAGTACCAAGGCTGTATAATCTGCTATCTTATATTTATGGTTTATGATTCGTTAAAATATATCAACTTGTTATGTCATTGTGCTGTTGACGTGGGTTTTGCCTTGGATGCTGGTTTTGGTGATTTCGTGATCTAGCTTACAGAAGACACTGCTGATGTATGATCAGGGCTAAATAAAATGCATTATGACCTTCCTTATAGATAGTGAAACTGCTGTCTTTATGAGACAAGTGCTAGTGCTAAGATTATTTTTCCATTCTTTGGTTCTTATTTGGGCAACATTGCATACTAGTGGTAATGAATTTTCTGTTACTGCAATATCTCTATCAAGCCCTGCCTGAGGCCCTTTACAGATCATTAGATCAATCTTGGCAGTGTGAGCATTTGGCTTGCATATTTCTTTCATAATATGCTGCTGTATGCACAATTTTCTGGTAGATTTGCATATAGATGTGGGTGCACATTGCATAGGGCGAGTTTGAGTTGAAATGTAATAATCTGGTTAATTTAGGTCCAGATTGAGCTTGAGTTCATTTTGGTCTTGAGTTTTCTTATGTTCCTTTGGAGCCTAATACATACCTTCTATTTGAATCCAGCTGAATGCTGCTAAAGTCATAGCTGTTGGTCCTGGTGATCGTGATAGGGATGGCAAGCTGATCCCTGTATCCCTGAATGAAGGTGACACTGTTCTACTTCCTGAGTATGGTGGAACAGAAGTGAAGCTCGCTGAGAAGGAGTATGTGAAATTTCTTTATCGTGTTAATTTGGCTCGATATTTCTTTCTTTTCCCTTTTCTGTTGCTTCGGTTGCCACTCCAAGTTTTCAAAAACTTATTAACTTGCATTCTGGAAGGTAGAGCAAGTGAAATGGCAACTAGGTTCCTTCTGCTAAGACACTGTAATTAAGCCAATATATGCTTAAGCTGGTTATATTTCCGATTATGTAAGCTGCTTAATTCTTTAAATCAACTCCTTCATTGGAGTTGACCAATTAAGAATTTAGGTTGCAATAATTCTGTGCATGGTCCTATGAATTAGTAGTCTGAATGGGTGTTTGCTTCTTCTCATCTGCTCATATTTTCTGGTTTGCTGACACTATTTTTCTCCATATGCTATATGAATCTTTAACTGAAGTGGGTGCTAGTTATAAAATTCATAGCTAAAGGCAATTTCGATTTAAGACTAATACACAGTTCACTCTGGTTTGTCAAGTGCTGCATCCGATTCCATGCTGGATGTCTAACCTGGCTGCTTGCAATCTCAGGTACCTTCTTTTCAGAGAGCACGACATACTGGGAAAGCTTTTGGAGTAACTTCGGGCTGCAATGATCCCAAGGCTGCAGTTGTTTGCAAGTAGAGATGCAGGAGTGTAGCAAGAGACTTCTCTCTTTTTTGTGTGAATGGGAAAAACAAAACCCAACCATGAGAATTCGATGACATTGCCTCATCCTGAAATATCTTTTGAAATGATATAATGGCTCATTTGACGCTCGAATGGTTGCCATCGTGTTATCATTACATAATTGCTCATTTTGACGCTCGAATGACGCTCGGGCAGGACAAGTGACGCTGCAGATTTATTTCCTGCTGCTGCTGTTACATGTAACTCTTCAACTGTGTTTGTTTTGGGATTACAGTGTTCAGCATCTTCATGTGGACAGTATGGACGGCTCGGCATACGGTCCGTCCAGCACGCCCCTGGCCACGAAGCGATACGCTGGTTCGGTGAGACGCTCCCCATCCCATGGGACGTACTTCGACGTGGCGTTGCAAGACACAAACGTGTTGGAGTTGTAAGGGCCGCCGTCTTCGCAGCACACCACCAGAGCTCTGTCCTCCGCAAACCATGCGAGGTTAGAGGTCATCTCCAGCGTATTCTCAGCATGTGAGATTAAGCTAGCCCACGGAATCTATAGATGTCCATGCAGCCCGACACGAAGCTCGGTTTTTTTGCCTGGCCCAAGCCTGCGCAGCGGTGGCGGCCTGGTAGCCATCCGACTCACATGCGACAACCCCTCCAGCCCTCCCTCTCCCCTAGTACCCTAGAGCCCCACCGCCACCTCCTTCTCGGCTCTCGCATCTGGCGCCCCGCCGCCCCTACCCCCACCGCACTCGACACGACGCCTCACCCTCCCTGCGGCCTCGTCGCTCCTGCCAGCTGCCATCGCCACTCCTTCCCTAGGCTCCGGTCTCCGGCTCCCCCCACGAGATATAGGCAGTAAGACTGGGAGCGGCGGGCGGTTGGGCGGAGAGCCACAATAGGGAGCGGGAGCAGCGGTGTGGAGGTCCAGCCGTGGCAGCAGTGGCGATAGCGGCGCGAGGCGCCGACCACACGGAGCCAAAGCAGTAGTGCGAGGAGCTGGTCACGGCGGCGCATGGCCAGCCGGTGGCGGCGGCGGCGCGAGGGGCGACGGTGGCGGCACGCAGGAGGAGACGGCGGCTCAGCTGCAGCCTGTAGTGGCACACAGGCACAGCACAAGGTACAGGCCATGAGGGTCGGCCGTGCCTCGCGGTGGCCCGAAGCGGTCGTGCTTTACGGGCCGACCCGGCACGAAAAAGGCCTTGCGGACCCGTGTTTGGGCCGCCGGTGCACGGCACGACATGGCCGTCGTGACGGATCAGGCCCGGCTTGAAAAATAACAGGCCTTGCCGGGCCCGTACCGGACCGGGCTGGGCGGTCCAAATGGACAACTATAACGGAATCGTACCGTGCTTGAGAGGGTTCGGATGATCTCCAGGCCGGCTTCGTAGTAGTCGGCGTAGACGACGGCTGCGTAGAAGCCGGCGACCGCCGGATCCCGGGGGATCCGAGCCAGCAAGGTCCTGATGGCACGGTTGTGCTGCTGGATGAGGTCGTTGAGGCGCCTGATGCATCCGGAGGCGTCGTAGTCGCCCGGGTCGGTGCTCTGTAACATGGTGAGGTACCGCGGCAGGCAGCCCATCGGGAAATGCCCTGGGACGACGATCGTCCTGGCTCCTAGGTCAATCAGGACCTTGTGGGTGCAGAGAAGAATTATTTCGTGGCTTTGTCAGGGTTCAAGTTTGCAGAATGGACTTGAAGATGGTTATTTTTTACTTAGAAGAATTATAGTTCTTATTATATTTCTGTAAATCATCATCCTCCCCACCTCACATAGAAAAATGTAGTGAAAAATAGTTCTTACCTTGATGGCGTTTTCTATCTTTGCAACAACTTTTGGTATCACCAAGGGTTTGATCACAGCGTCCAGGGATCGGTTCTGCAGGATGAGGTAGCTGTAATCGTTCTCCCCGATCTCCCCCACGACGAACAGGGAGCTCGGCATGATGCCCTTGCGTTCCGCAGCAGAAAGCTAAGCACCGTGCTCCATGTCCATGTGTTGGCAACACTTACAGCTTTGGTGAAACACACGTACCGTCAAGGTTACCTTGCTCCGTGGGCCCGAGCAAGCGGAGCACCTGCTTGAACCACTCCATCTGCACGTCCAGCGAGCAGGGCGGGATGAAGCGGACGAGGGCCGGGCTGAGCCCCATCTCCCTGAAGAAATCCTTGCCCAGCGCCGTCGCCGTGCCCACCGCGAAGTTGGCCCCGTGCCGGAACTCCTCCGCCGTCCTGCCGCCGCCGCCGCGGAGGAACAGGGGCGAGAACGGCAGCCCCGGCGCCTCCGCTGCGCACGTTTCAATTTGGCGTCACTTTCGTACACTAGCTAGTTCGTATATGAAGCGTGCATTCAACACCGACCTATGAAGTCGACGATGAGCCTGCCGTCGCAGAAGCGGCCGGTGGGGCGGCGGAAGAAGGTCTCGCCGTACGGCAGCGCGCGGTGGCGGGGGCGTCGGGGAAGAAGGTGGTGTAGCCGCAGGAGGCGACGCCAGCGGCTGATGCTGCGGCGGCGTACGGGCACACGAGGAGATGGAGGTGGAGGAGGAGAAGGGGAAGCACCGCGGAGAAGCCGCCATGGATCGGATGATACCGTCCTTGCTAACTGCCGAGCTGCAACATGATAATCGAAGTACATATAGCAACGTCGTCACAGCTAGATCAAACGGGGAAGAAACGTAACCATGGTGGTGATCGAGATCACGGACTGCAGATGGCAGTCACCAATTTGCTCCTGTAATGACATGATTTTCCTCTAAACATCGATGAGGTAGCATTGCATATGTTATCAGCCACCGTTGGGGCGTCAGACAGAAGACCGATCGATGTGCTGATCATGGGGCAAGTCGTCCCTTTGACTTGGAGACCATTCAGCCGGTTAGTGAATAAAGCAATCATATAAACTTCGTTCCAATGCGCGTTTCTGTCAATAAGAATGAATAATCAGGGTAAGCAAAAGTCCATCATGATCGATTTTGTTGTCTCGCTGGCTCTGAACCGTGTGCACAAACTGGGAACGCACATAGCCATCTTTTCGTGTTGACGTGTGTACGAGAGTCTTGAATGTACTCACATGTTACTATACATCACTCGGAATGTATGAAATGTGTTACGCCTTGAAGAGAACTGTAGATTGTTTCACGAGAAGAATCGAGTGGCCGTACGTGTGCACCAAAAATGGTGCCGTGGTTTTGGTAGTTTCTGTTGCCGGACGAGGAGCAGTCTCGTGCGAGCAATGGCAACTGGGAATGATCACTGCAGATGCACACAAGCAGCAGCAGGCAATGCAAATAAAGTTTTTTTGGAGTACATTGTTTTTTATTTGGCCGGGCCCATTTCACAATCACGCACGCAGACAATGAGACCAAGCCGTTCTGCGGGCTGCAGCTGATGATGATCAGCATCTGCATTTGGACAGGATGGGCGGCGCTGCGTACGGGCCGTCGAGCACGCCCCCCGCCACGAACTGGTAGGCCGCTTCGGTGAGGTGCACGCCGTCCCACGAGATGTGCCTGGACGGGTCCGGGCACAGGACCGACGTGGCGTTGCAGGCGATGAGCGTGCCGGAGTTGTGGGGGCCTCCGTCGCCGCAGCACGCCGTCAACGCGACATCCTTCCTGAACCCTGCATGTTGAATTTAATTACTTTGATTTCAGTTGAATTTCCGGTTTTACTTTTTTGCAGCAGCATGTTGGGACGACAGTTTCTACTGTCAGTAAAACACGTCTGATTCAGGTTGTGACAGGTACCGTGCTTGAGAGGGTTGCGGGTGATCTCCAGGATGGCGCCGTAGTAGTCGGCGTAGACGACGGCGACCCCCGGGTGGTCGTCGCGGGGGCGGAGCTGCCCCAGCATGCGCCGGAGCGCGCGGTTGTGCTCCTCGGCGAAGTCGTTGAGCCACCGGATGCACCCGGCGGCGTCGTAGTCGCCGGGGTTGTCGCTCTGGAACATGGTCAGGTACCGAGGCATGCACCCCACGGGGATCGTCCCGGGGACCACGATCGTCTTCGCTCCAAGCCCGAACAGCACCTGATGTGATCGAGCATCAAAGTTTCGTACTTGGAGAGGGAGCTGACCCTTTTATTTTGTAGTGTGGGCTTGGTAGGAACTAGGACGGATACCTTGGTGGCGTTTTCGATCTTTTCGATAACTTTTGGGACCAGGGGCCTGATCTCGTCGACGAAGGACCGGTTCTGGAAGAAGGGGTGGTTGTAGTCGTTGATCCCGATCTCCCCTAACAGGAACAGCGAGCTCGACATGATGTCCTGGCGCTCTGCAGACACGTACACGTGTCACGATGTTCAAAGCCTTTTTTGCATCGGTTGGTTACATGCATCGGTTATACTAGTAGTTACTACCTTTCTCAGTAGGGCCGAGCAAGTGGAGCACGCGCTTGAACCACTCGAGCTGCACGTCCAGCGAGAAGGGCGGCAGGATGGCCAGGTCAAGACCCATGTCTTTAAAGAACTGCTGGCTCAGCGCCGTCGCGCCGGACACTGCGAAGTTCGCCCCCTGCCGGAAGTCCGCCGCCGTCTTCCCGGCGAGGAACGGGGTCAGGAACGGCAGCTTCAACGCCTCCGCTGTAGGCGCAGGCAGACACACGCTTAGCATTCATCCACGACATGCAATTGCAACATCAGCACACAGGCGCGCCGCGAGCGTTGAGGCAACCAATGGATCCTTCCTACCGATGAAGTCGACGATGAGCCTGCCGTCGCAGAAGCGGCCGGTGGGGCGGCGGAAGAAGGTCTCGCCGTAGGGGAACGCTAGGACGGAGGTGTTGGGGGCCACGCTGGCGAGGTTACCGGCGTCGGTGATGGAGTCGCCCAGGCTGAACAGCCGCTTGTAGCAGGACGCGCCCGGCGGGTCGTCGTTCCGGCCGGCCGACGCGGCGGGGCACGGCCACACGACGAGGAGGAGCAGCAGGAGAAGGGGGACGACACGCGCCATGGACGAAGACGCCATGGGTGTCTGGCTGTCTGCTAACCTTAACAAATTAAGCTGCGAGCAAAGAGGAAACAGATCAATTTTCGCACGCATTCTCGGTGAATTTGTTGCATGTGTTGAACTCCATATATAAGAGTATCGAGCGTAGATACGCGAGATCAATTTGCGTGTGCAACGATCGACACAATCTTAGGCGATCGATTTATTATTTGTGTGTGCAATGATCCACATAATCTGTCGAACTACCTATTCTTTTCTCGGCGTCAACTGATGAACGGTTTTTAAGTTATCATCAGGCACGCATTTGGCCGGCAACTGATCGGTCGAAGACTTGGTTTTAAAATTTTAGTCAACTGAGCACGTGTCGTTAACACACACAACGAATTGGCATTAAAGACTGTCACTGTGTCACAGCAGCATGCAAATCTAGCATTACGAAAATGCAGTAGCGTGCTGTACCTAGCTATTAGCAGCTCCATAGTCTGAAGTCTGAACCCTATTATGCTTTTTTTTTTGAGACAATGTGCAGCAACCTACAGATTACGATGAGATCACATTGACATTCAGTTCAGTCATCTTAACGCTCGCAGTTTCAAAGGTCACATGTTGAAATCTCAAAAGATAACATATACGCCTCACTCGTACAAAATCGTATAAAAGGTTGCGCAACCATTGGTCTATAGAGGTATGCAGGGTTGGTAAAATTTAGAGAAACTCAAGTTGGCCTAGCTAAGACGCTGCCATCTCGCGATCTCGTCAAATCTCCAGTTTTGTAGATTAGCCGTGATCACGTACGCAAGCAAAGATCAACCCGTGATTTTTCCAGAAGGTTTGCATTCGGTTACTCTCGTCATCCTCGACTGCGACCGAACGATCGATGGTGATACTGAATTCCCAAAAGTCCAAAATAACATTCTGCACAATATGCGGCAGATGCATTTCATAGCGGTGGTTCAGGCGAGACATCAGGCCGGCGGTCTGCCAATGGAGCAAGCCGTAATTTGACTTGTGGTTTGCAGGTAGCACATAATATGGATCGTTAGTGACAAGATTATTGCTATTCCATCTATTCTAAATTGAAAGTCATTTTAATTTTATTTTAAGTCAAACTTCTTTAGTTTTGACCAAATTTATAGAAAAATGTACAAACATCTCCAACATCAAAATTGTTTTCGTCGTAAATTTGAGATTCTTCACGCTCACAGGCTCACAGCCCAGCCAAGGGCTTCCCGCTCGCGGGCCGCCGGCTACTGGAGGGGAGGTCCGCTCTCGAGCGAGGGCCGATCCGGAATTAAAAGCGGGGGCCGGCCTAGCCAAGGTATTTACTAAGGCCCAGCTACGCACTAGCAAGGCCGAAAGCAGATTGGTGGGCCAACTGAGTGCTGAAAATTGGTTGGGCTGATATGTGCCGTCAGTTTCTCCCTCAACAAATATTCGGCCTTTGGTGCTTGAAACGCAACACCAACTTCACACATTCTTCTTTTGAACGTGCTCCTAAACAAATTTTTAGGGCACGAATATTCTACAATATTCCTGTTAGTCCTTCCATCCTCAAATTTCATCATGTTCCGAACATCTTTTTCATTTAAAAAGACAAATAAAGAGTCATTCGGAAACGTTTATACTTTAAGACTATACATCAAAATGTCATAAACAACAGGTACTAATAAAGTAATAGACAGTCGAAAGATTGAAAGAAAGCGGCAGAAATTCATGCCCCTGGAACCCACGCACATGTGCGCTGAGCTGAGCAAAAAGGTGGCCGACCTAGCGACGTTTTTCTCAGCTCTGCTGTCGCCTGCTTCCTAGGCGGAACCGCAACCTGCACGAGACTGGGGGAACTCTTCCAAATTGAAGTTTGAAAATGATCGCGTTTTGTTGATATGGGTGGTGAATAAATGGTGATCCCTACTATATTACAACGACGTTTAATTTTTCAACTGAATTTGGTTCAAATTTCACCATCTGCGGTCTGCGCTACTGCCACTTCGTAGCCATACTATTTGTTCAGACGATCAGGGTTGTATTGTTCTGGTAATAAAACTGATCATAAGGAGACACCGGAGTACCAGAAAGTTTTTGCTCCAAAGTGAAGCTGCCTTTGTCCATTGCTGGTCCGCGATGGCGATGCTGCTGCTAGGAGAACAACAACGACTAGCGCACTTTTCTTTATAGGATGGGAGGCAAAGGCAATGCATGCAGGTAGGGGGTGATGGCTGATGGCAAAGCCTAAAAGGCGCCTTTCGGACACCACCTGTAGTAGCAGTGCTACATGAGATTCTTAGCCGCTAAGCTAGCCATGGAGCAAATGCATGCATGGACGCCAAAGCTTCGTTCGTCCTTAGCCTCAGTTCCTTCGAGTAAGATGATGAGTCACTGTTCGTTTCCAAAGATAAAAAGGGCTAGAAAAAGGCCTTGTTAATTAGTTGCCTGATGCTAATGCGCCATGCTCTCGGAGATCATCAGAGGCGAGAAAATAAGTCCTCTAGCTAGTTTTTCCTGATGCATTACCATATTACGACAAGCACAATAGGAGATTATCTGATCTGCCCACTGCCCTACGATCCAAGTGGTTGGACGATACTGTAATAGGTATATAGGTGCAGTGCCGTGCCTGAGAGTGAGGCTGCCGCAGGGCTCCAATTATGCGAACTGCATGCAACGTCTCTCAAAGACTACTAAAGTGACCGCTGACGGATCACGCAATGTAATGCAAGTTGCAACTGCGGTCCAACCAACCATTCATCTCTAACACATCAAATCGATCGCTCGCTCGATCTTGGTCTTTGTGTTATACAGGTTAGTCATCTCTCTAGAGGAACCCCACATCACATGCAGATCGACTGCACTGACGACTGAATCGTATCATTCAGGTTGGTGGCCACCTCACCAACAGCCGGCTCTGCCTGAGTACTGCTGTGCGCTGACATGAAGTCAAAGTGGGCCACTCACCCCTCTCTGAGGCACCAACGATGATAAGAGGAGAGAGTAGTGCGTGTGCGGCGTGCCCTATCCAGACAATCTCGATCCCACTAGTGAGTGACCGAGATCGACAAAAGCCCCTGGCTACTGCTCACCACCTTGGTGCCTAGGCTAGGTGCTACTGTGTGTGTTCTTTCTCTCGTGTGGTGCTCTAGCCCTAGCCATGAGTCACAACTTTTTTCTTTGTGTGATTATTTTTAATCACCTGTCATGGTGGGTACCTCCTTGTCCCCTATGCATGTCTCCCTTCCGATCGATCGCAATGCAAGATCACATCACCAACACAGAAAAGGACGATCATCGATAATTCGATGTGGGTGGCTCGCTCGTGGTTAATTAGGGCATAATTAATTAACAGGCAGCCTAGTTCGGTGGTAGGTCTGGACCTGCCACTGAGTACTTATTACGGGCTTGATCTCGATACAATGGACGGCCCAGATCGATCGGCATCAGCTGTTTGGAGTTGGGTACGGTGGTCTGCTGTCAGGCGCGCATCAGCTGCCACTGCCGCCGCCTCCCGGGTAGGTGGTGATGAAGACTGAAGAAGCGGCCGGAGGGGAGAGCAGAGCACGCGAGCGCTTGCCGACGCTGTTTGGTTGCTGACGTTTAAACCCGACCTGATCCATCCGCTGTCGCGTGCGGAGCTCACACCCCCTTGTCACGCCACGACCAAGCTACAGTGCCGGCCAGCCGGTGGATCGCATCGTGCGATTCCTCGACTGTTACGCATAACTGGATGCAATATATTAGGCCGTTGTTTAATTTGTCAAGAAAGAGAACTGCTGGTCACCATGTGTTTTCGCCATCATCGCCGACTTGTTAGTCGCGTGCTCTTGGTGCTCCCCGCTGCCATCTTACAGTGAAAAACAAGCAATGGAAATGACATCAGATTGTGATTTGAAGGGAAATCGATCCAGAGAAAGCTAAGTGAAAAAAAGAAGGTCCATCTACCGAGTCTAGCCGAGTGAAGTGAACATGGCTCATTAGATCATAGTTTGTGATTTTTGGTGATTATGTGACAACATAATTATTGGAACTAATACTTTATCTAGCATGTACCTTTTAGGTTTTTTCTAGGTCCCAAGAATATAAACCAAATTATGGTAAGGTCCAAATCATAGTAATCTTGATATCCAAATTATGATATTCAAGTGTCCAAGCTATGGTATTCAAATGATCAAGCCAAAGTATCTATGATTATTCTATGGTATTGAAGCATCCAAATGATAGAGCACCAAGTTGTGGCGCTCCAAGTGTAAATCCAGAAAATGCATGATCATTCCTAAGCATCCAAGTGACGGCATCTTCGGTGTGCAAGTTGTGGCGCTTAGAAGAAAAATGGCACCATCGGATGTTCCGATGGCCTATCTGAGAAGTGTCGGAACAATCATTGGATCAATTGGTACAATGGAAAATAGGAAAAAGAGTCAAGACCATCGAATGTTCCGATGGTAGGTTTTCTAGTAGCGTCAGATGAATTCTAGGATGAAGAAAACAAAGACAAAGAAAACACTATAGCACCGGATGATTCGATGGTGGGCCAAGGGGAGCGTCGGATGAAGCATATTTAGTTTGCGAAGTTTTAGAGAGATTTTGGTCAGAAGCTCTCTAGCACCGGATGATCCGATGGCACCATCGGATGAAGCGTCGGATGAATTTTGGATGAGTTAGTGAAAAACTTAGGCGAAGTGAGGCCAATGGCTAGTTGCACTAGATGTTCCGATGCATGCCAAAACAGACCATCAGAAGATCCGATGTATACTTTAACTAGCCGTTGGAGCAACGGCTCTTTGATGCCTTGAGCTATTAATACCCCCTTTACTCGTCTATTTGAAGTTGCTGGAGTGTGCAGGAATCCATTGGAGATCAAGACCCATCAAGAACATATCCAAGTCACCAAAAGTGCATAAATGATTTGTCAAAGGCTTCGCACAAGTTTAGAAGAGTGAGTGCAAGGTGTGCCTACCTTGTAATCGGTTCAAGAAAGGGAACCACAGTTGTACAAGATGTGCCGGCTCCTTGGAGCCTTGGTGGCTCGCGGCAAGTCTTAGACCCTCCGACTTGGTGTGGAGCGGTGTCGACGACCGTGTGCGGGACGTGGAGACCCCTTCCTTTATGGAGAAGATCTTTAGTGGAGACGGCATCAAGGTGACTGGAAAACTTGGCGTGAGCCTTAATGGCCAAGCCTTTGTGGCAAGTTAACGGGTCCCGGAAGAGATTTGGTGATCGGGAAGCAATACTCTTGTGTGAGTGCTTCAACAACGTGAGCTAGTGGTGGATAAATCATCGTGTCAAGAGTTTGCTTCCCCCCATCCCTTTTTCTTATATTTTCGCATTACATTCTTACAACTTGTGTGTCTTTACATTCTTAGTGGAGTATCTTATTAGAATTGGTTTTATGTTGCAAAACTTGTTTTGGGATGAGAGTTTCACACTAAATCGACATGATCTAGTTCAAATTTGATGTAAAAGTAGTAGAAGCTATCTTTCTTTTAGTTACGAGGACCGATTCCTTGCACCGACCAGCATTTCCAAATCGTAATTAAGTCGTAACGAGCTGGAGTGAGCCGAGACGTCTCGTTATCCAACACGTACGCCGCTCGATTCCTCAACTGTCACGCACAATTGAAAAACAAGCAAACGAAATTTACATCACATGCCGATTTGAAGGGAAATCGATCCGGAGAAAACTAAGGGAAAAAAAAAAGGACCCGTGTACCGAGCCGAGAGCCGAGAGCCGAGCAGCCATTCCAGCTCGTTTAGATAACGAGCCAAGCTAAACCATCCTGATATCTTAACGAGTTGGAGTGAGCCAAACTATCTCGTGATCCAACACATTCATCGCTTGATTCCAGGGGCGGACACAGGTTGTGAAGGGAGGGGGTTTTCATTTTCCTCCTTCCTCTCTTTCCCTTCTTCTTTTTTCTTCCTTTCTTCCTCCTCCTCTTTATCTATGGTTGAAATTAGGGGTTCCATAAACTTCATGGGGTAGGAGGCTCCAGCCCAATGGATCCCCCTAGCTTGATTCCTAAGTTGTGTTACGCACAGCTAATAAATGCTTAATACGTATGTTTTTTTTCCATCAACGGCTTGTCAGTCTCACGTACTCTTGGTGCTCTCACAGTAAAAATAATAAGGAAAAGAAATCTACTCAGACATCGATTTGAAAGCAAATCTAGAGAAATCTAAGAGGAAAACTTATGTAGCCCTAATTCTAATATCGTTTGGGGAATCATCTTAATCAACTCAAACCATAATTCAACCTCGTCAAAACTCACCAAATCTTGCCAAGGCAAGAAGAGTGAGAAGAAAGAAAGAGGGGAAAAAATGTGAAGGAAGTTGAAAGAGTCCAGACGAGATACAAATTCAAAGTCAAGACTGTCAAAACTGATGGATGGGGAAATAAAGCTAAAAAGAAGGAAGAGGGTGTCATGCATATTTTTCTCGAATATGTTGGAGAGCTACGTATCATTTCATTCATTAAGAGGAGAGAAGAATAATTTACAAGAGTAGGTGTTGCACCGCGGAGCCGACCCTCAACGCCACCGAGCGCTAGCCCAGATAAAAGAGTTTGTAGCATTCATGGACACAACCAAGATAAAAGAAAACTATCAACTACTGATAGCGTCTAGCCCAGAGATGCGCTTCCCGTAGTATCGTTGCCTGAACTTGGAGCGCCGACCTGCTGCAGGCATCGAAAAGCCTTGCATTATGCGGTTATTGGATTATCAGCATCTCCAAAAGCCGGATAGAACGGATTGCGACAAGTCAATGTCTCCTACCCCAAAAGGATCGTGCTGGATTTCTCTTTGCTTGTTCTGCGCTACTAAGAGCTCCTTCGCGGCATTATGCGGTTATTCACTTGATAATTTCTCTTTTTATTTCTTTCTAGAACTTTACGATATAAGGAAAAACTGCTTTGGCAAGACAAAAGTATTCCCGTCAGACAAAATGCTTAGAGGTTTGCGGAAAGCACGATGATCCTCACTCATAGCCATCTCGGTAGACGGGCACACACAGTGGATAACAGAATGGCAGGGGGCAGAGCAGCCCCAAAGCCTGTTTGGATCGCTTGGCTGGCGCCCGGCGGGACACGAGCAAAAGGCCCCGTGCGTGCCCCACGCCACGAGACCCCTCGACCGCTCGACGTGTCTCACGGTGACACAAGCCGCGCCCGACGCGGGCGACACGCAATCCAGGCCCAGCACCAGGAGACTGGAGACCGTATCCACACAGCCAGCCGCGTACCACGACAACCTGGCCATGAATCACGACGAGCTCGGCTCGGACACGCCGCCGACCATTCTCCTCCGCCCGCTCGCTCGCCGCCGGTTCCCGCCGTGTCGCGCGGCCACTCGACAGCGACCAATAATGCCTGCTCCAGGGGCTCTGGTCCCTCGCGTTCACATCACAGCATCACCCCGAAATCACATGGAACTGAAGAAGGCCACCGACTGAGCTTGGAAGCTACTCCGTACCTACCAACCACTGCCGGTCAAACCGATCGGCGCAAGATTATCCCAGTCGGTTCTGGAACATTTGATACGGAGCTGCCGTGCTAATCAAGACCCCGATCGGCTGAAGAAAAACGCTGCTCCAAAACATGCAACTGTTTCGTGTTCTCGTGCCATCTTCTCGGTCCAAGCCACACTTGACAACGGCTCGTTCAGGTCAGGTCAGGTCAGTGCGAGCGACAGGCCCCAGGCAGGAGGCACCTCCGCCACAAAAGGAGGGGGCACGCACTGTCTGTGTTTGGTCTTCGCTGCAGCCGCAAGTAGACCAACACAGACCATCCTAGTCTCCTTACTACGACAGGTGACAGCAGCAGCAAGTGTGAGCATGTGCATACAGACCAAAGGAAGACAATGCGGTATGTCAGCAGGTCCCAGAAGTCACAACTGCTGCTATCTATAGTATCACTATGTAATAATGTAACATCATCTCTACAAAGTTTGGCGAACGAGCCACTTATGAGTTATGACCCAACATGTTAGGGCTGCAACTTAAAGCAGTACATGTACATCCCTGGTGACTCAGTTCCCGCCTTACCGTTGTTATGCATGTGCATAGTGTACTGAGACCAAACCAAAACACTCTGACTCATGTATCCAGGTTACAAGCAGCAACCACCAATGGCAAGGGTAAGGGATTTATCTTTTGGCAAGGGATGGATGATATGATGGTGGGTATCCAAAATTAGTGAAGATGCACATGGTGGATGGATTTAATCAGCGACGCATGCCCAGCCGATTCCAGATGTTGTTGCTGTTCCTTGCCTTGCCGTTGAGCACCAGGTTTCGGTTCCCTTGCTTCGGCAGGTCTTGTGGATCCACCATCTGTACTGTCCTCTGCTTCTTTGCTGCAATTGCATCAAACTGGGGTCACAACTCAACTTTTGAGAGGTTGGGAACTTAGGATCATCATTGATCAATAAATGTAAGTGTTCTAAGCAGACCTACACATTGGTCATCGGCAAACCGTACACTATTCTATTTTAAGATTATCTCCCACTGTAAGAAATTTTGGTCCTGCAAAGAACTAACTAAAATTGAAGAAAACGGCATACCATTGTTGAATTCTTGGTAACCCTCTTGAAGCTTACGCTTTGTAGCTTCGAGCTTGGCTTCCTTTGCAAGCTCTAGCTTTGCTCGAACAGAATTTTCATCCTGCCGAGGCGATGGCTGCTATACCGACAATGAAACAGTTGAGACCAACATTACCTTACACGTCAAAAAACCATGCAGTTTGTAACAATGCATCATGCTTACCTTAGGCACCGTTGGTTTCAGTCTTCTTTGGGCCACTGAGACATCTTGCTCTTGCTTTGGTCTCATTTCGGAGCCTTTCAGCTCCAAACGCATCATCTGAGGTCTTCCTGGACCAAATGCTGCATTTGATGGCTTCCCTTGTGCCCCTGGATTAGGTTGGTGCTTTGTCTGCCAGTTGAATGGCTCATTCGGTCGGGATTGCTTCATTGCAGACTGATCTAGCCTCCAATTCTGCTCTGGGTCATACCATTGGCCCATAGGTGATTGCTTCCTGACTGGCTCTTGGTTTGGAGGATTACACCGCGTGCGCTCCTTGGCATCACTTCTAATGTCTGCATAAAGGTTTACGTGACAGGAGTCAGGTCAATGCAATATGTAACCGAGAGTCACCGCAGCATGCGATCAAGGAAGTGTGATTACTCACTTCCATCATCATCCATTTCATCGAAGAACTTCGAAACCAAAGCAGGTTTCCAGCACCAAGAAAGGGTCCAAGTTTGTCAGAACAACTGTAACAATGCTAGATGAAGTAAAAACAAAAACAGAAGTTTCTGTGTCTGGTACCTCAGATAGCTGGATTGAAGTGCATGGTGTCGCAAACAGGGCAGCCTCGTCCATTGGAGGAGAAGGCAGACCCCCTTCTTCCTGATCCAGGCAAGAAGCATCCACTGATTGTGGTGTGTGATCTGTGAATTGTTTCAGCAAGACCATATTGAGCAAAAGCAGAACAGGAAGAACTGGCAGTGAAAAGTACATTTGCTTCTGCATTCTTTACCTACAATGGGACCTCCATCATTCACCCACTCATTAACTGTAGACTTCCAACCCCTACAATTTCGGATGAAGCATAACATCAAACATGGCAATACTAGAAAGCTGCATAGGAACAAACTGGCACCTAAAATGGTGGCCAAGCAGTATGAAGAAATAGACACATTTAGCATGGAAAAGCATAAGCAGCTTACTCAATGAGCGATCGGATGAGTTGCCGAATCTGCTTTGAGGCATGCTTTCTCAGCGGTTTCACCGCCATTCCAATCTCAGTAGCCTATATGACCAACCGAGAGATATGAACAAAGAAACAAAGGATAGTTCATGAAGCACATGCGGCGGCAGTTTCATCACGGCTCACCATGATGGCGTCCACCGTGAATTCCAGCTGGCGCAGCCTCTGAAGCAGCTCGAGCAACTCGGCCTCCGACTGCAAGTGAGAAGAACACATAGCTGGGCCGATCAGAAAAGGCTAGAGCCAACATCAAGAGGTCAGGAAAGAAACCGGCGGTGCCGCGGAGGGGGAGGCAAGGGAGGACCTTTTCATGGGCATTGGAGAGAGCGGCCTTGACGCGGAACGCCTCGGCGACGACGGCGTCATTCCGCGGCGCTGCGCCGCCGTCGTTGGTGACGACCTCGGCGCGGTCGGAGCTGCAGAGGCTGGGGACGCTGGCGGCGCCCTCGGGGAGGAGGAGCGCCGGCTGGCCCGGGGTGGGGAGCCCCGGCGCCTCCGGCTGCGGAAGGGCGATAAGCGCGGTGTAGAGGCGCTCGGCGATGGCGTCGCGGCGCGCGCGGAGGGCGTCGGGGTGGTCGGCGGCGGCGACCCGGATGGCGGCGTCGATGGCGTCGAAGATGCTGGCCCGCGCACCGCTGAAGAACCCCCGCCAGTACTCCAGCGACGGCGGCGGCGGCGGCGGCGCCATCCGAGCCAAGATCGGCCGCCGCCGATCAAACCAAAGCTCTCGCCTTTCTTGAAGATTGCAGTCAATCAAGGTTGGTTCTATTTTTAGTCTTGGAATTTAATGCTAGGCGTTTTTCTTGATCTCGCGGTTATCGGTCCAATCCAATGGAACCGCGAAAAATTAATGTCTCAACCGGCGATGGATCCGTCGAGGAGAGAGGAGGGAGGACAGAGAGAGAGAGAAGGAAGCTCGCGCGGCTTCTTTTCTTGGGCAGCGCGATCTGTCTCTCTTGGTAACGGCGCCGCTGTATCTGTCTGCCTGTCTACGCCAAGCTGGGGGAGGTAGAGGCGGAGGCGGAGGTGGAGGTGGAGGAGGGCGACCATGGAGAGCGACAGGGACGGGGCGGGTTGGGGGTGGGCCGGCTGGTGCTGCGAGGAGGACCGCGATGGCGATGGCGATGGCGAGTGGGAATGGGAATGGAATGGATGCCGCAATCCAATCCAATCCGGATTCCTGTGGATTTTCTTCACGATGCGATTCGATGCGAACGAGAAAAGGGAGCAAATCCCTGAGGGGATGGGGGGGCGTCATCGATCGATTCGTTGCGCTCGTTGGAGACTTTGAGGTGACTGGGCCCTCTACGTAGTCAGGTCCAGCCAATTTAGCCTATAGGCTACATACTAAGCCCAGCGATGCTGAAAAATAATAGAACACAAGCCCACATAATACTCGGGCCGACGGAAGCCCACATGATACTCGTTTGCTCCAAAATGACCAACCCAGTTCGACGCGAGGGACTGGCCCATGAAGTGTAGGTAGGCTTTTCTTTGTTATTTTTTTTTAAAAAAATTGATGACATGGACTTCTTTATTCATCGTGTAAGACCTAATATAACCTAACTAAAAAGTGTATTGGATTTTACTCCGTATCACGTTAATCTAAGTGTTTCTACAATTTTATCAAAGGCACTACAAAAAATTATTCAACTCGTATCTTATTTATCAAATGGAATGTGGACGTCAAAATGTATCCAAAACATGCACCTGCTTTGAAAGATCCTTGTATCTAAAGTTTGAACAAAAAAAAAAAACCTTTTATCAATCTCCCATACCTGGCAGCACAGCAAACATGAGAACTGCCCTGTTTTTTACCATTCCACTGAGCTGAAGATGCAACTATGTGCTAGGACGTTCATACGGTCGAGAATGTCACTTTTGCTGCTTAGATTATGGCTGTGCAGATCTTTTCGGGCCTGTGGACCATTTGGAGTTGTTCAGCCGTGCCATGAGGTTGCAATAATATCTGCATTCCAAAATACAATTCTTCTATTGCGCTTGATTGTGTGTAGCAAACCGATCCTAGCTGCAGTAGTATCCATTGCAATTAGTTTCTGCAAATGCCCAGCTAGCTGTGCTCTATAAAAGCCTTGATGATCGACGGATCTCCCGAGCCAAGCCCAACATCCAACTGCGTGATGTGACGATCCGTACGTGCGTTTGAATGCCGCGAGATCAACTAGCTGTGCTGATCGCCGAGGATTTCAAGGCTGCCGGCCAAAGGGGATCCCGTTCAGGCAGACATACACAGGGGCGCTTGACAGCGATGCATGCATGAGCATTAGCTGAAGGTTAGCGACGCGCGTGGTGGCACATTAGAGAGTGCAGCTGGAGAGCGGTGACCGTGATGAAAGATCATGTGCATGGAGAGCTGAAACGAGGATGGAAGCAGAGGGTGTGGTTGGGCTTGGAAGGCTACGTAGATTCAACTAAATTAATTAATTTCAGTGGTTCACTATCGGCTGCAGTACACACAATGCTTTCCATAATCAAATGGGCGCAGATCTTTTGCACGTTCTTGAAATAAGAAATTGTGATCATATACTACTTGCCTTGTACTTTAAATCTTGCTTAATCATTTGTCCTATTTTCATATGTAAGAACCAACTGTGGTCACCCTTGGATGATGAGTGATTAACAACATTGTGTGGAATGATGTTGCTTTTGGCTTGTGATGTGCAGGTCTAGAATGCGACATGGCGGTCAACGACGTGCGGTGAAGGTCAAGCGAAAGGTTTATGCTGATGGACCAAGGACGGTGAAGGGTGAAAACGAGTAGGCTTGGAACGAGAGACCCGAGGAGTCTGGGTGGAGTCATAGGCGATCCATATGGTGCAAGGAAGAGCAAGAGAACGTGACAGGATGGAGACGGCGCCGGTCAAGTCAAGCGGGACGGAGGCGTCAAAGACTTGGCGAAGGCCAGACATGCGTCGACATCGAGGAGGTCGCGTGGCGGACAAGCGGAGATAGACGGTTTGAGTGGTTTGGGCCTCAAAATCATCGTGCAGGCAGGTTTCCCGGTTTGGGCCTCAAAACCGGGGGCGAGCCCGGTGCAGCCGGAGCTTCGAGGAGGGCACGTGGCGTCATCGTGAAGCTTGTGTCGAGGCAAAGTGAAGTCGTGAAGGCGGCGTGTCCGTCAAATACGTCTAAAAAAATATGAACAGATTTGCTCTTAAGAGGATATGTAGATTTGCTCTTAAGAGGTTATGTATCGTAGTTGTAGTTGTAGGGATATTTTACTCTTTAGCCATGGACGATGGCTGGTTGAGGGGGCTCTCTTAGTTTTCATTTTTCCTTTTTCACCAGGCTAACAGGGCTTTACGGTAGAAAGAGAGAGAGAGGAGAAGTGACTGCTTTTCTTTCGATCTTCACAAGAGTGGGAGGATGAGGTGGCTTCCTAGCCTTGTATCAAAATCTTGACTTATTTGCTTAATCCATGACCTGGTTGATTCGTCAAGTCTTACCTCTCCCATCTTGTTCCTGGATATTTCTCTTTTACTCTATGTTTGGGTGATTTTCTGAGGATTTTTCGTTCGTAGGATTTGAGTGCTTTCTGAGACAGTTCTTTTGGGGGATTCTATACTAGTTCATTCGTGAGTTTTCCTATGGCATTTCCCTAGCATTTCCCCTGCTTAAATCTCACGATTTGTTTTTTCCCTAAAATTGTTCTTCACCTAGGGTTTCTCTGTTATCTGAAATTCGAGTTAGAGGCTAAATCTTTTTGTTGATTCTGGTTGGAATGGACTGCCTGTGACCTTGTGAGGCTACAAATTTGTGTGAATCAA
Source organism: Setaria italica (assembly GCF_000263155.2). Taxonomy (NCBI): domain Eukaryota; kingdom Viridiplantae; phylum Streptophyta; class Magnoliopsida; order Poales; family Poaceae; genus Setaria; species Setaria italica. The sequence goes on from NC_028458.1 coordinate 45,673,411, forward strand.
ATTTGTTCTTGTGTCAGTCTGTTCTTTTGAGTTGGGTTGTTTGCATGTGTGGTTTCTCTTCTCTGCTCCCTGTCGAGAGCAACACTGATAGGTCTTCAGTTTGTGTTTGCTTGCAGCTTGCCCTGTTTACAGTTTTGATTGTGGTCCTGAGCTTTTATTCAGATGGCCTGGGGTTGAGTTGTTCTGCTGCAGCTCGAAGGAATTACCTTTCAGTTTCTGTGGGAAGCAAGCTGCCGAGCAGCTCTGGAAATTTGCAAGCTTCCTATGCAGGTTCAGCTTAGTGCTAAAATAACAGCAGGAGGGTTGTGACTGGAAGTTTCACATTAGTTTGCCATTTCGACAGTTCCTTCATGCTTGCAGTTTGCTATTCAAGTACCAGCTAAATTCGTTTGATATGTAGTGTCACTTTCATGCAATGGTGAATCAACTGTTCACATAATCATGGTTTAATCTTTGAAGTATTAGTTTATTTCCTTGGCAAGGTTTTGGTGCTCGACATGTACAATTGCAAGGAGTTAGTTTTGAGTACTTTTGGACTCGCTGTCAGCTTGCATCTATGCCAGTAATTCTTTTTGCTGTTACTTGATCTCCTGGACTGTGCTACTGTGTTGTTAATTTCTTATAGTCATAGTAGTACAGTTGCTTAGTGCAAGCTTGGTTCAGCAGCTAAGCTCGTGTTTTCGCTTCCGTATTGCTTTGGAGATTTCCTAATCGTTACTAAGGTCAATACATTGCGGGATGGTGCAGGTGATCTTGGCGATTAGATGAGAGATCCGTTGGGTCGTACTTAGGACATAGGTTTCAATTCTAGTTAAGAATTTTTGAGACTCCCATTCACCCCCTCTAGTCGTCGTTCCGGTTCTCAATGTAATGACTTTTGCAGCCGGGTTGGTGTATTTGCAAAAACAAGGTAAACGAGCTGAACGAGATCCACAGCATCCTGGGAACACCAAAGAAACAGAATCTGCTGAGAGAAGGGGTGGCCTGGCCAGCACCCAGCAGGCAGTGCGTTCAGGCGGTGCAGCGATATGATTGTGTTCTGAAAACCTGGACGTGGTGCCTCCGGAGAAATCTAGCTTGGACCAGGCATTCATGATTCCTTGGGCCACGCGGCCAATCCATGCGTGTATATCCATAGCGAATTAAGGATTCCTGCAAACCCCTTAGCTGTACGCCTGTACCTGATAAATGCCTGGATCGGATTCGGGTGGATGATGGATCCATCGGCAGATGCAGATAAATGATCTTGCAGCAGCCGTAAGGGTACAATAATCATCATTTGAATGCAGGGGTTACCATCGGTTAGGTTATGTTAGTTACTGCCTCTGTTAGCGGGTAACCTCCGTAAAAACGCAAAACGGTCCTTCCTGTCCTGGCCTGGCCTGACTGACATATGCTTGCAAAAGGAAAGTTCAGATGGCGAAGAAGTGTTTCAAGTGTCATAGCATGTGGAGGGACTGAGGGAGTATTGGTTGGGTGAGTCTTTGACAAGGACGAGCTTGACGACGACAGATCACGTAGCATGAACTGTGGCAGCTGAACTGATGAGGATGCATGGAACAGAGGATGTGGTTGAGCTTGGAATCGAGCTGTCCATATGCCTATCCTAATGCCTCGAACGTTTCAGTATCAGCTACAGCAACCGCATGATGCGCGCAAATAATCTTTGGCAGGACCAGTTTGGAGGAGAGAAACTATTGGATATGGGCGGCACCGTAGCCTGCATGTTCGCTGCCGTAGTCGCAATGGCAATCCGGACAACGGCCTGCGCAGCACGCATCCTCATTTGCCATACATACATACATACATACATACATACATACATACTTCTCTTCGCTGAAGCAGTGAAGCTGGTCATCAATCGTACGGATTACTTCGTCCATCTCCGTCCATGGCGAGCGATTTCCTTTCCAAGCCATGATGATTTTGGCGTACGTCCCGGTGGGCGCGCGGCCGACTGCATCATTGCGAGGGAAAAAAAACAAAAGGCCGATCGCCGATGGGTGCGCGCAGTGGTTAAGCGCGTTGATTACTTGCTGCTTAATTGGGTTTATTAGGTAGCTAGTTGGTTAGGGGCTTAGGGCACCCCATCATAGATTCATACCATCGTTGCCTTTCGTCTCAAGGCATATCGATCATCTGGTGACCGCTGCACTGTTATTAAAAAAGAACACTGACCGCACCGCACTGCAATTGCAGCACGCAGCAGCAATGATGGCGAGTGTTCATAGGTTGCTCCCTAAGCTCGCTCCTCTCTCCTCTGTCTGCTCAAAGTGGAAATTGCATCCTTACGTTAAGCCTGATTTTCTGTAGCTAGCTAGCAGCTAGAATTAACATGTCAGTTGGGGTCGAAAAGGTAAAGGCTACATATCTCAAGTTTGGTAATTGATCATGTCGAGTTTCCTAAAAGGAAAAAAAAAGGTCAGTATGAGAAGCACTGAAAAAGGATCATAGAGATTCTGATAAAAAATATCTTATCACCGATTTAGTAGACTCTAATCACCATTGATAACAATAGCCATTGGATGGAACTTATCTCTAAATTACAACCTTGCTGTTATATATGAAATATTAACTCAAAAGTACCTCGATCAATACATTCTTCTAAATTACTGAGTACTCACTGATTCACTTTTACAATTAAAGATAATTAATCCAAAGTAACCTCTCTAATCCATGGAGAAGAGAGGGAGCCGAGGAGGTAAATTAAAGATGGAGCAGAAGGAAGAAAAGTAAAAACTGTCCACCAATGCCACTATGAAACCCAAACTACCTCTAATATCTGTTCATAAGTTACCCAGATCTTGCTATTTAAAAAACGAACTTATAAAACCCAACTACTTTACAGCTAACCCATTGAAGTGCATCAAATACCTATTTATAAATTACTCATGTGCTAATATGAAAATAGGACATGCATGAATTGGAAGCATGACACTGCTAGGCATTCTAAGTCCTCTTTGGAACGCTGGAATACAAAGAGAAAAAAGAAAGAAAGATGGCCTTGATTCGGTAGAGAAAGTAGAGGGGTATATCAATTAAGAGAATAGCATCAATGTTATTAGAGCATCTTGAGCAGATTACTCATATTCCCTTAACAAAATATTTTCTCTCTCCATCCCCATTAGATACTTTTACGATTTTGGAGATCACTACCACCGCAGACTAATAAAAATCAATCTCCAATACCTCTCAGACAGGTGGGACCCGTATGTCAGTAACCCATTTTTTTTCCTTTTTACTTCCTTCCTGCCCATCTCTCCCTTATGTGTTCCTGATCCCTCCGACCCTCCGATCCAATCTCTTTCTCGCGCAGCGACGCCGCCCCTACCTCATCTCTGTTCCGTCGATTCCCGATGCTGCCAATTCCTCCTTAGATCCGCCTGAGGAGAAGGCCCAACATCCCAAGAAGTGGATCTCAGGATCCATAGCGTGGTGGTGGAGGCAAGCTCCATGGAACAGCCCCATGGCTCAGAGGTGAAGCATTGGAGCTCTACAATCGACTATGGCTCACCGGCGACGGAGGTAGGCAACTTGTGGATCTCCTTCTCCTCTCTATCTCTTTGCAAAATGACCGCAGACCACGTGGTTCCCAAACGACGGTATTGTGTATTTGTATTACGACTGATTTTTTTTCCGAGAGGGTACAACAAGGACGTACATGACGTACGCACTCCACACTCACACTTTAGACGACTGATTAAGGAGAGGACAAGGTCCTCCTCAAACGACGAGGACCACAAGAGAGACAAGTCCGAACAACCTCGGCATCGGTAGCACATGCTGTACGTGCGTTACGTTTAGCATGGGGCTCCCCGATAATTCAGGCGTAATGGCGCGGAATCAGACACCCCCCAACAGTCGACACGGAACGTGCGAGTATATTCATACGCTGCTTCCTTAGGTTTGGTTGGTCTCTGCTGCGGCTGACAGAGACGCGGCCTCGACGCTCATCAGGTTGGTGAGTTGATCAAGCCAAGCCAATTAGCCAATGGCCTCCTCCACTCGATCTCTCTTCTCCAGGGGCGTGTCCGTCCCTACTTGAGATAATGAACAACCGCGAGGGGTTTCGCGTAAAATGTCGCAACGGCCTGTAACGGACTGCCGCCACCCGTCCGCGTCGGGGACCCGCCCTCCCGTTCCCGCCACCAGCCAGCGGCGCGATCCGACGCGTCCGAGCGGCGGCCAGGCCAGCCGACGGCCGCGATCGGTCGTCGTCTGCCAGGAGAGGGGACCGCCTGCACCGGGATAAGCGGCGCGGGCCTGCCGGCTGCTGCCCGGGCCCCACCGGCCCCCCCGGCCCGACTCCCGAGCCGGGATCCTCTGCGGCGTTCCTCCATCGACTCCGTCCCATGGCCTGACACCCGGGCGAGGCCGCAGAGTGGGGCGCCGCCGCACCGGATGCCCGCGGGGCGCAGGCGCACAGATTGCTCGGCCCTGTTGCTTTTCTCTTCGTGTCTGCATGGTGACCGCCGGTGTGCTCGGCTTTCGCGTACCAAAGCCAAAGGATTGATGTGGTATTTGGTTCGCTCGAAGACGCACCAGGGCTAGGGCTGGCCAAATTGGGAGGTGCTAAATTACTGTGCTGGTACTGTAGCACACTGTAGCGTTTCGTTTGTATTTGTGAATTATTGTCCAAAAATTGACTAATTAGGCTCAAAAGAGTCGTCTCGCAAAGTGCAACAAAACTGTGCAATTAGTTTTTAATTTCATCTACATTAATACTCCATGCATGTACCGTAAGTTTGATGTGATGGAATCTTCTTTTTGCATAGTGCCAAAGTTGGAAGTTGGGAGTGAACTGCTAAATTTTAACAGTGTCACATCGGATGTTCGGATGCTAATTAGGAGAACTAAACATAAGCTAATTATAAAACTAATTGCAGAACCCTGTATTAATTCGCGAGATGAATCTATTAAGCCTAATTAATCCATCATTAGCAAATGGTTACTGTAGCACCACATTGTCAAATCATGGACTAATTAGGCTTAATAGATTCGTCTCGCGAATTACACTCCATCTGTGTAATTAGTTTTATAATTAGCCTATGTTTAATACTCCTAATTAGCATCCAAACATCCGATGTGATGGGTGTTAAATTTTAATACCCTAGAGCCAAACAGGCCCTAAACGAAGTCCAGATGGAAACATCTCGATCGAGAATGACTGGATGCCCTGGAATCTAACTGTTTGGATATCAGACTAACTTTTAACCCTATCACATGGGATGTTCGAATGCTAATTAGGAGGACTAAACATGAGCTAATTATAAAACTAATTGCAGAACCCCTAAGCTAATCCGCGAGACAAATCTATTAAGTCTAATTAATTCATCATTAGCAAATGGTTTAGCACCACATTATCAAATCATGAACTAATTAGGCTTAATAGATTCGTCTCACGAATTAGCCTCCATCTGTATAATTAGTTTTGTAGTTAGACTATGTTTAATACTCCTAATTAGTGGGGGTTAAAGTTTAGTCCCTGTGGGCCAAACCTTTGGTATCCAGTTCTGCTACCTACATTTTTTTTTCATGTTAATTCTATGTCAATACCCAACAGGAACACTAAATAAGAATGAACACTTCCCTGCATTTGAATACCGCAAACTCGATTACGAGAAATTTCCTTCGGAATTATTTCTAAAAATATTATGTTAAGGATTCATGGAGTAGTATCGACATTTCCATTTGAGTCATGTTTATAGCTTATAAATATTATAGATTATAAATAGATGGGCTATTTTTTTTTACGAAAAATAGTTGGGCTATTTGGATCCATGGATTATAAGGCGGTTGGAGGGTTGGTCATGTCTATAGTCTCTAAGTAGTAGGAATGAAGGAGGTGGTGGGACTATAATAATTTGGGTGATTGGAATTTTATAATCCATCCATTTTACCTAAGGTGTTTGATCTTATAATGATTTTTAGCTAATTTCTACTCCCTCAGTCCCAAATTACACATTATTTTAGCTTTTCTAAATGCATAGTTTTTTATATGCACCTAAACATAGTGTACGTCTAGACGCAAACAAATATCTATGAATCTAGAAAAGTTAAAACGACCTACAATTTGAAACGGAGGGTGTATATTCAAAATAATATCAAAACTGGACCTTAATATAGATAAGCATGGTTCATTCTCGCTTTTTTGTTCAATTAATTTTTTATGTATGAAAAAAGCTACATGAAAGGAGTCAAACAAACAAATTCAAGGGGAGATGACACATCTTCGTTCAATTAGTTTTAGATTAGCACAACCACAAACATTGACTACCGCGTGATATGACCGCTATATATATGTGTGTAAAGTTGTTTATAATCCATTTCTCAGGCAATATTTGCCTTTTGTCTCTATAGCCGCCGCCACATTAAGACCAGTTTGAAATTCACAATGTGCTGTACTGCTGTAGCATTAATGTGGAATAAAGTTAAGCAAAACAAATAGTAGAACGTACAAAGCAAGAATACAAGCTTTCTTTTTTCCACCAATGGTCCTGCTCCTGCATGCCTTGTGAACCAGGAAACACCAAAGGAAGATGCACGTTGTGCAGTGTGGCCCTAGCAAAGGAGAGATGCGATACCCCCGGACTAGAGATTGCCATTCAAAGCTGCCACCCGCCCTCCCCTGCTCCCACAGCCAGCCCATAGCTAGCCCTACCAGAGTGTGTGTGAGAGAGAGAGAGGAGAGAGAGGGCGAGAGAGAGAGAGCGCGAGGCGCGAGCAGAACCCGCGCAGAAAAGCAACTACCTCCCCTCCCTTTCTGGCCCGCACCGCCCTCGCCCTCGCCCTCGCAAGATCCCCAATCTCGCCGCAGGTTTCTCGCCGCAGGTTTCTCGCCGGAGCGACCACCACCGCGGCGCGGGCTTGCCGATTCCGCGGCCCGCAGTTCTCTCCATGCTGCTGCTGTGAGTCCCGCGAATCGATTCGAGCTCTGTTGGCGTGGAGGAGGCCGCCCGAGCCGCGGCCAAGGCGCGCGCATTGCGAGGTTTGTTACTTCTTGGTATCAATCATTGTTCCTTTCCCTCCGCGCGGATTTTAGTGTGCCTTTCGTTGCAATCTGGCGATTTGTTTGATGCATTCCTTGCTACGGGAGCGGAAAGTTTGGATCTTTTAGCTCTGTTCGTTGGTACTGTTAAGGTTCTTTGTGACCTGTGTTCATCATCGAGGCGCTCTGTTCGATCCCTTGAGTGCCAGCGAAGAAGGTTGAAGCGCGGGGCTCGCATTTCCGTGTAGCGGTTGGGTTGGTTAGTCCTGGGACTCGGTGATGTGAATTAAAATGGGATGCCGTGTGGAGTCCGAATTAGTTCAGTGATACAGCTGGAGTGCAATTGTTTATGCTCTTGATGGGGCCTTGTAGAGCTTGCAATACACTCGCACTTTGGGGGGCTAGTAGGAGTAAGCTAAACACCGTATGTTTTCTTTTCTAAGAATTGTTTGGTCTAAGATACGATCTTATCTTATGGTCTACGCCAATAATTGTATTGGCGTACTAGAGAAGAAAAAATGGTCGTACTGGCTTCATCCCTCTTGCTGACAGAGGTTTTTGTTGGAAAAAAAAGCTCAAGTGGATGCCAAATCAATGGGCTAAGCAACTACAGTATATTGCATAGTTATAATGACTTGTCATGCACTTATGCTCTAGCTTAGTGTAATGTATTGCTATTTCTTTCAAGGCAAAGGTCCTCAAAACTGAAGCAGTCACAGTGCAAGATTTGGTCTATGCTGTACTTTTGATCTACCCCCGAGTAACGTCAGATCGCGTTCTTGATTCGGTAATTTAATTGACTTTCTGCATGTGGAGTAAATGAGGCAGGAAGGGGATGCTGTCATGTGAGGAAATTCTGATCTTCTGTATCACTAGATGCCGATCCCTGCTTTCAGTCACCTCTCTAGGAGTCTAGCTCTGTCCCAAGCACTTGCTGTTTTCCTAACAAACAATGGTGGCCCACTCCCAACTGTAAAGCACAAATGCTTTTCTTATTCACTGATAAAGTTGCATTCTTGCCGTCCCCTAACTGTCCTTTTTGTGGATTTCAAGAAAGCGATGTCAAAAGTGTGGTTGGTTCCACTCTGATTTCAGCTTAGTACTCAAATTTGCTGTTAATTCTGTGGACAGTATGGGAAGCTTGCTGCATTATTTTTCCAACCACCTGCAGGCTGCAATCATTCATGCTCCAAATATTTCCTGCCAGATAATAGGCCTTTTTTGACTTCTTTTTGTGAGTGCCTAATTTTTTTTTCTTTTTCTTTTGGTGCGAATTGTTAAAGAAGGCGTTTGGACATTACTGTTTTTTATCATTAGAATGCGCCTTTTGTTTCCTTGTTTCTTGTCATCTCAAAGACAAGCTCGATTGAAGTTTATTTTATTGCAGTACATGCTAAAAACAATTAGGCCATCCCTATTTTATTGCTCATCCAGTCTGTATCCACCAACCTTTACATACTTGGATTCCATCGTGAAAGTTTTCCTGTTTGGCCATTATTCTTTTCTTTTTGGCATGCTTTTGAGCAAAAGAAATCATTATATGGCAAATGTTTATCCACAAGATATATGTATACAGAATATTGTGAATTTCACAATAACAATGCTATGTTTTGTGGATCAGGATTGTGACGTATTTCATAGATGACGAGGGCTGCAACTCTTTATGGGGCCAAGACACAGACTGAGACCCTACGGCCAGGGCCATTGCGTCCAGCAAATATCATCAGGAGTAAATTTCCTACATACAAGAATGGTTCAAATGGTATAGTGATCAAGCTGGCTGATGGTCCAGAAATACCACCTCTCAAGGAGATTGTTGCAAAGGAGACTGCAGATCTACTTGATCGTCGTCAGCGTCTCTCTGTCCGTGAACTTGCAATGAAGTTTGAGAAGGGTCTCAATACTGCTACGCTGTTGTCGAATGAGGTTCAGACCCTTACATTTCAGTGCATTATGTGCCAGTTATTTAAATTAATTCAATAACACAATACCATTTTCCATGCTTCTGTGATCATACTAATATGTAGTATTGTAGTGTGTTGGTTGATGTGTTCCGTGATGAATGCGGTTTACCAATAACTGTAAGCCTGACCAAACATATAACACTAAATGTTTTGCTTGAATTGACAGGTTAAATGGAGACAAGTAGCTTTACTGGAGAGGGATATCCTTTTGAAGAATCTAAAGAGTGTATTAGAGTCACTGAGAGGTCGGGTGACTGGCAAAACTAAGGATGAAATCGAGGAGTCTATATCTATGGTTGGTTTCTTCATATCCTTTGTCAATGAATTTTTATTAGGTTTGTACATTTCTTAAAAAGACTCCACATAGCCTAGTTTGTTGTGTCAGGGTGTTTTATCTATTCTGTTGCAGTACTTTCATCAAGAAACTTCCAGCAACATGCTCAAGTGGTGCTCCTATTTCATTTTTATATTTGATTGGGGTGTACTGTTCTGTAGGTGGAGATCCTTGCAGTTCAGCTCTCCAAAAGAGAAGCTGAGTTGCTTCAGCAAAAAGAAGAGGTCACGAAATTAGCAAAATCATTAAAGCAGGTGTGATCCACATTTTTGTATAACTTATCTAAATGTGAGCGATAATATTTTAATTGAAATCTACTTAATTGAAATATTCCAAAGTTCTTACTGTCATGATTCATTCATATTGCACCGTTTATAGTTTCCCACCAACATGTTTAGCTCGAAGGTTGCCGTTTTGAAGCCATTTCTGTTCATGACCTGCCTCAAAAAATGAATCTTGTTGTAATGGTAGTCCTTTATTTCACCTGACTTTATGTAATTTAAATATGACTCAGCAATCATATATTTACTATACAAGCATAGCACAGATTACCTTATGTAGGATTTGATTTTTAGACTCATTTTAAGCATTGTGTTTTGGCATTGATTTCTCTCAGCATAAAAATCATCCCAGCATTCTGAATTTAGCAACCCACTACTCCTCTTTCATGTTATTATTTGTTTAATCGTGTGAGAGTTTGCTCCTTTTCAATCTTGCTCATAGGCTTCTGAAGATGCAAAGAGAATTGTTGAAGAAGAAAGAGCTAATGCCCATACAGAGATAGAAAGTGCTAAGGATGCTGTCCAAAGAGTTCAGCAAGCAGTTCAGGAGCACGAGAAGATGTGCCAAAGTACTGGGAAGCAAGTATGTGGATAAACTCAGAAGTTTTTCATAATCATTACCTTCGAATTGCTACAAGCTAATGCATAAACTGGATTTGTTGCCTCTAGTTTAAGTGAGGTTTCGATATAGTTGTTGATACATCTTGTCTTGTTTTACCAATCTGTTATTCCTTGCTAATTGCTTTATCTACAAAAATCAGTATGATCAGTTCTGAAGATTTGCTTATCTCTCTGGACCAATGCATGCATCATTATAAAATTTAGTTACATGAAAGTTTATTTCAGCACATCTGTACAGGTTGGGATAACCTGGAAGATACTTCCCATAGTTTCCCTTGTCGTGTATCGGTGTATGTCTGTATTATTAGCCATATTGGAGTTAGTACATGCATTTCTGTTTTTTTTTACCATTCTTAGTTCAAATCCCTAGTTCCATGCTATTATACGGAACTTGCAGAAGCTACTCCCTTTGTATATACATGTATTCATTCAGAGGTTTACATCATTTCAAATTTACAATTAATCGTATAATTCCATTTTTCAACTATGAACGTGTATGTGATATCTATTTGCTGTTTGGAAGGACATGGATGAACTAAAGAAAGAAGTTAGAGAGGCTCGAAGGATCAAAATGTTGCATCAGCCAAGCAAGGTAGGAATAATCATACTTACTGTAAAACTCAGTATGTCAATTGTTGCCTGTATACTCTTTTCAGCGATGTGACCGCACGATACATTTTGCTGTTCTTTAGGCAATGGATCTGGAAAACGAAATACGGATTTTACGTAAGACATTTGCTGAGAAGTCCACAGATTGTGTTAATCTCTTGAAAGAGGTATATCTTTACAGATGCTGGCTTCAATTATATCCGTGTATATTTCATATTTAAGGGTGAAAGTTGAAATCATACAACATTTTGTCATTTGTATTGTGTAGTGTACTGGAAATTAGTTAGTACAAATTACACAAACGGGTGCAAGGACACCATATTATTCAGAAGCATGATGCATACATACCACTTCTTTTGTTGGTTCTGCTGTTATTTCTGTGTGGCTACCAACCTCAAGTTCTGTTATTTTCAACATCTGAAAAATATTTTCTGCGGAAGATCTTTTGCCGGCTAGAATATAAATATGTGTTAGATTACTGATTTCAAAATATGTTTTTGGCAGTTGGAACTGCATAAAAGGTTAAAAGAAAATAGTACCCCATCATTCGATTTGGAGGGTCTCCAATGCTTAGGCTCAGTCCTATGTATAGTTGCTCTGAGTGGTACTCACATGGATTTGTCAAATATTTCAATCCAGTGGTTCCGCATACACCCAAAAGAAAGCAACAAAGAAATAATTTCAGGTGAAATCATGCTCTATCTCTCTCATCTTCAAATTAAATTCAGAGTGCCAGTGCTTTTGACACCTTTTGTCATCGAACCTTTTTAGGTGCCACAAGACCAGTATATGCTCTAGAGCCACATGATGTTGGACGCTATTTGCAAGCTGAAATTGATGTTGGTGGTGAAATTGCAGTAGCAAAGACAGCTGGGCCAGTAGACCCTGGTTTGTTTGACTGAACATATTTGGCGAGCAATATTATCTGTATGTCTGGTTATTGCTTGACTTGTATTTTTATTATTGCTGGCAGATGCTGGATTGGTGGATTATGTGGAGACACTCGTAAGGAAACCTGAAACGGAGTTCAATGTATGATCACACGTCCTCTCACTTTATGGCATTTCTTTTGCACAAACATGTTGGGGTTGCATTTTTTTGAAATCTTTATTTCTATTCACCAAATAAGCAGTCCGAACCATCATAACCAGTATGTTAGCTTAAAGTTTTATTTAACCCTGCACATGCACTACTCTTAAGCATGTACTACTGCTCTTAATTTGAATACTGCTGGTAACCTAGTCATACATCAAATCCCATCAAGGCACAACTATTTTTTTCTCGAACACTCCAAAAATAACTATAAGAACCTTGAACAGGTGTTCTTAGGTGCCTCTTGTTTTGTGTCTCATGACAGGTTGTTGTGCTTCAATTGAATGGCATTGAGCAGCCAAAAGAGTCAGTTCATGTTCTCAATGTCGGAAGACTGCGGATGAGACTTACTAAAGGGAAGTCAGTAGTTGCCAAGGAATTCTATTCCTCATCTATGCAGGTATGGTACAGTACATGAGTAACATCATATCTTCTCTTCTCGGTTTAGATAGTGACTGAAGGCAAAAAACACCATATCTATGTTACTGGTAGTTCAGTTGGTTGAAACATATAGTAGTCATCTGCGACCCTGCATCTATAGTAGTCATGTTTCTTATAAGCATGAGTTAGTATTGGCATATTGCTCTTGTTCAATACTGCTACCAGTCCAAGTCGAGAAGTGACAAGCTTGTGCCTACCCTTAAAAGCCTTCCTGTTTCTGTTACAGTTATGTGGTGTTAGAGGTGGTGGTGAAGCAGCCTCTCAGGCAATCTTTTGGCAACCCAGAAACGACCTCAGCTTGGTGCTGGCCTTTGAGACCGCTCGAGAACGTAACACAGCCATCATGCTTGCTCGGCGATTCGCTATAGATTGCAATGTATGTGCCTTCGCCTAGCACTATGACATGCTCTGATTCATATATTGTTGCTACAATTTTTTTCTTACCATAATGAAATGGTTGCAGATCATCCTTGCTGGGCCAGGTGACAAAACTCCCTGGTAGAGGAAGGTGGCACTGGTAGTGCTCCTCATATCCAATGGCTCCTGTCGGTCTGCGACCCGTGCAGTGATGTACATTTGCGTGCACAGCGTGTTTGCATCAGTTCTTCCTAGTTTCTTGTTCAGTCTGGGCTGTTCTGCTCTTCCTCGTGCTGTAGGTTTCTGAAAGAAGGCGCCGTGCGCACCGTTTTAACCACCTCGGCGCCATCTTTCTATCTCACTGTGCTGTGTTTTTTCAGTTGCGAGCGTTGTGATCTGTTGCTAGCTGTGACAGCTAAGCTTGATGCGGAACACATCTAATTGTGTTTGACATATGTTAGTGTTGATGTTGAAGCAGTGGTAGGTAATAACTAATATGCATGGGGAACAAAACCTTACCACCCGCCTTAGTGTCTCTTGTTGAATGATACAACTGTACGATAAGGTTTGAAATACAACTGTAATATGTAACTCTAATTTCTATGGTTGAAATGATAGTTCTTGCCTAGTTTCTAAATTTTAATTATCCTTATTTGTTAATTGCTCTACAACTATAGGAGTTCTAATTATCCAACAGTGTTACGATTCCACCCACCAAAATAGGCAGTGTATTTTTTTTATCTATCTTCTACTACGAATAAAAGAGAAGTTTATCTTCACGCTGTTTCACCTTGTCAATTTGTGGCTGACACCTTCGTCCGTCGTTTCGACTTTCGTGTCGTGCGTCACCCCGCTTCGTCCTCCCTCCATCGTCCGTCGCCCAGGCAGGTGGGCTTGGAGCGCGTAGCTCGACGGTCGGTCCGCCCTCCACGCTGATTGGTGGCCCATCTATCGTTCTCGCATTCAGCTCCGTTTTTTCGCCCGTTCCGCCGTTCAATTTAGTTGCCAAATACTTTGCTTCTCCGATCGTGGAAGAAACGAATCGTCGATCTCGTCACAGCTCGTCTGCCTTGCGCCGCACCTCCACACCTCGGGCTCCTCGCGGCACTGGCAATGCATGCCCGTCAATCACTCCACCAGATAACTGCTCCTCTCGCTCAAGATCGTCATCGGTTCGGCAGTCGCGATCGTCGATGGCCACTTGCGGATCACGGAGCAATCAGTCCGGCGGCCATGACCCCGTCAGTCCGCCGCCCGCGATCACCGCTGGCCAGCCGTGGAGCACAACACTATCTGTCAGAGACATAGCCGAGTGTCGCTCTCGCGTCTCCACCACAAGGAGCAGATCAAGATGAGTGACACACCGTTTTGAATTGGAAGTCCCACCAGATTTATACGCTAGGTTTTGGAAGTCCCACAAGATTTATACGCTAGGTTTTGGGTTGGTACGGTGCGCCGCGATCACTTGTAAGCACTCATGGAGCACGACGCCAACCGTCAAGTCATCTCATCATTTGCAGCTTGAATGGTCGTTGGTTCATTCTCTAATCTAACTAGATGATCACAGTTCCGGATTATTCCCATATCATCGCTTGTCCCTTCACAAAATTGTAATTTTTCGTGGGTCAAGCAGTGGCGGCAGGGTGTAAGAAGTCGCAGTGCTGTTGTAGATGCCGAACTACAGCAACGCCTTGATTGCTTGCAAAAACGCACGGCAAGGTTGCCTGGTTAACTGATGCATTAGCACTTAGAATTGACAGTTGGTTTCTGTCAACCTCCATTATGATGAAATTGATCCAACTGAAGGATTTTTAGTGCACGCTCAAAATCTGGTATGGAACTGAAATAATAAGCTGATTGATTGATGGTCTGTTCTGTTTTCCCACAATGTTAATCTGCTACTTCTATCTGAGATGCTGCACACAGTGGTGACGAGATGGAGAGGGAACGAGATGGATGGATTCTGGTGCTTGGATTATGATCTAATTAAGAGAGATGGTTGGAGGAGGAGGGGGACTTTGATGACTTAAGTGTATATTGTTTTGTTCAACTAAAAATTCTAATTGATAAGAACAACGAGTGCCAAATGTTTCGATCCTGCAAACAATTTTTATGCAACCTTTTGCTTTTGTTGATCGTTTCCTTCTTTTTCAGGGCAAACTGCTATCGTAATTAATAATGGGCTTGGCTTAACGATCCCGATTTCTGACGATATCGGTACTGTTGCCTCAGAGTTCCACTTCCACCTGAAAATTAGGAATAAGTCCACATTTTTGGCTCTCTAACTCAATTTGTCTGATTTTACCCTTCGTCCCTTCCCTAAGTCAAATATCGCTAAGTTTGAATATCCCAACTTCCACTTCGTCTAGTGTTGGCCCCTGAGTCGCCAGAGCGGTTCAGGTTCAGGGCTAACGTGCCAGTGGTTTCTGCATGCCTTGGTAGGGTGGGACTGGGAGGAATGAGAACGGCTGAATGAGCTGTAGGCCGGCGAAACGAAACAAAAGCCCGTGATGAGTGGCGTGGTGCCAACAACGATGAATCCGGTATCCAGCCAGTGAAGAAAGCAGATCGAGCAGCAGGGCAGGCCAACGGAAAAGACCAAATTAATAAACAGGAGGGGAGAGCACGGGCTGATTGGCTGAAGGTGACAAAAAAAGAGAGCCAAATTAAAGGGGCCCGGCCCGGCCCGGCTGGCTGGCCTCTAATGATAGGGACTAATGGAGTTTGCACATCAGGGGGGTCATGGCCCCTATTGGCCTCTGAGAAGCTCTGCCAGTGCTTAGCAATAGCCAGCCGGTGAGACTAGCCTTATTAAAAAAGTAAACATATAACAGATGGAGTGATCAACACCTTCTAGACCCTAATTACCGTCATCCTCCACGACGACGCCCTGCCCATCTACCTGTGGCCCCAATCTTACATTCTCCTTGGCCTCCTCCAACGCGGTCACCAGCCTCGCGAGGCACGGTCCGGCGTCCTCGAATTCGACGGGGGCCTTGGGCGTAAGGTGCTCGCCGACGTCGACGGGCGCCATGTCCACCTCCTCGAGCAGCGCCTTCACACGGTCGCACTGCGCCTGGTGCTCCTCAACGACGCCGTCGTGGAGGTGCATCCGGGCCAGGAACTTGAAGGACTCGAAGTCGCAGTAGGACATCTCGATCTTCTTGTCCATCCGCCCCGTCCGGACCAGCGCCGCGTCGAGCTTGTCGACGTGGTTGGTGGTGAAGACGATGAGCCGCTCCTCGCCGCACGCCGACCAGAGCCCGTCGATGAAGTTGAGCAGGCCGGACAGGGTGACGTTGCTCTTCGTGCCCTTCTTGTCCGGACGGCGCGTGGGGTCCTCCCCATCGCCGTCGTCCTTGTCCTCCTCCTCCTTGCTCTTGCGCTTGCCGGTCAGGTCGAGGGAGCAGTCGATGTCCTCGAACACCATGATGGACTTGCTCTTGGTCTCGATGAGCAGCTTCCGGAGGTCGGTGTTGGTCTTCACCGAGGTGAGCTCGAAGTCGTAGACGTCGTACTTGAGGTGGTTGGCCATGGCCGCGACCATGGTGGACTTGCCGGTGCCAGGCGGACCGTGCAGGAGGTACCCCCGCTTCCACGGCTTCCCGACGCGGCTGTGGTACTCCTTGCCCTTCTTGAACATGTCCAGGTCGTCGATGATCTCCTTCTTCTTCGCTGGGTCCATGGCCAGCTTGTCGAACGTCTTGGGGTGGTCGAACGGGACATGGGTCCAGACGTCTCGGTAGAAACTGCATGCGGCAGTTGCATCAATTAGCAGACCTTTAATTACTTTCGTAGTGCGTTAACGTACGTGTCTTTAATCATGTTCAAGAAAGAAAGGGTGTTCCTGCTTCTGCTTACCCATCATCATCAAAGCCTTCCCTGAGGATGTTGGTGTAGAGCCTGCGCTGGCGGTTCTGGGCCATGACGTCGCGGCCCCGCCTGCGCACGTGTGGGAGGTACTCGTTGAGCACGAGGTCGCGGTGGCTCTCGTGGAAGTCCAGCCGGAAGAACCGGCGCTCGGCGCGCGCCGCGCGCCTCCATGACACGGTGTCTTGCGGCGGCGGCACGGCGGCCGCCGACCACCAGACCGTGGCGCCCTTGAAGACGTCGGCGACCTCCTCGTCCTTGGCCATGCTGAGCACGAGCTTGTCCCTGTCGGCGGCGGCGGCGTCCGAGCGGGATCCGCCGCCGCACTCGGCCCTGAGGTGGCGCACGTCGCGCGTGCCGGTCGCCGTGGTGAGGTAGGACTTGACCTCGTCGAAGGCGTCGCTGCTCTTGATGCGGCCGCCCTCGTACTCCTCGAAGGTGACCGACAGGTAGGGGTCGACCGCCGCGGCAAGCCGCCGCGCGCGCCGGTTGAAGTTGCGGGAGAAGAACTGTTGCAGGTGGATGTGCTGCAGGTTCTGCCAGATCATGGTCCAGCACACGGTGAGAACGCTGACCAGCACAGACGCCTGGCCGAACCATGACATGAGCTCATCCATCTCTCAATGGAACGGCACCCGTTTTGTGTGCTCTGCTACTCGCTAGCTAGTGGGTACTGGCTATCCTGTTCAGTTTCGAGTTCGTTCTCGCGACATGGCAATCCTATGTATAGTGGAGGTCTGGACGACGCCAGTCGCCAGGGACGCATCTACGGGTGTGATGCGATGCACAGGGGAATACCGAGACGTTATCCAGAGGGGATGAATAGGCGAGTTGATCAACTTCAACCTACAACATAAGTATTGCTCGAGTTCTTCCTTGACTTTTAGCATCAACCAAACTTAAAGAGTGACTTCTGTAAATGATTTCCAACAGGACAAAGTAGTCCCTGCACACAAGACAAACACACCCAAGTAGATCGAAGCGGAAGCATATGTAAATTATTGGAAATCAACAAGTTTGTTTATCCGAAGCGGAAGCAAACCAAATGAAGACATGAGGATTTGTTTATCCGAAGTTTAGATTCACCGCAATAAATCCTACGTCTCCGTTGGAGCCTATTGGAAAACGAGTTTATTTCAACTCCCTTCCAACAAGTCGGGTCTCTTTCAACCACTTTCCTCGTCTCCACTAGTTGATCTTTTTTCTTGCGGAGGCAAAATCGCAGCCCTCACAAACTTGCTGCTGCTCGCCATACCTTGGGAGCTAGCCGGCAACGTCAAGCTATCTATGTCGGTGTTCAGACCCGGTAACCTATCGAGGAGGTAACTGAGGTAGTGTTTTATGTGTGGAGCTCACCGAGATTAGGAACATACGATTTAGACAGATTTAGCCAAGTAATTTAGAGGAAGCTCTCAATCAGGCATTAGAGTTGGACTCGCCAAATCGAACTTGCAATAGCTGAAACGGAGTCCCGGCCGGCCGGATCGATCCCTGCCATGGACAAGAATCCTTTGCAGCTTCTACTTCTCCTCTGCTTTAGTCCCTCCACTTCTCCTGCAACTGCAGCTCCAACCACGGCCACTCAAACTCCGGCAGCCATTGTTCTCTCTCTCTTTCTTGTCTCGCCGTTCTGATGGATCGATAAGAGGAGAAATACATTTCTACTTTTTTTTTGGGGGTTTCTTTCCCCCCCCCCCCCCCCCCCCCCCCAGACCGAGCTCAACACTCAAAGAAACTGGATGCGTTGGGTGACATGATTTCTAAAGTTTATGTTGGCTGATTTGGCACTATAGAAACTACCTGACTTCATGGATTGGGACTGCCAAAAAAATGTTTGTAAAGCTCGGGATTTTAGAATCTAGAAAGCAAAGTAGACAACCTCTTTTAATGTACGAATTTTGATCTCTATAAACGTGGCAGGGTTAATTTTGTCGAGGAATCACTGAAAGCAATGAGTGTGATGTCGGCAGTTTGCTAGCTAGCTCTAGGCTAGGCGAGGGAGGGGGAAAAAAAAGAACGTCCATCCAAGAGGCAAAGGCCACATCGCCGTATATCTCGGTTCCACGCATGCGGGGCCCACGGGCAGGGGGGCGACGACCGGAGTTGACTGGCCGAGTCCGGGTGGATGATGACCGTTGACCAGTAACCAACCGCGAGACGGCGAGAGGCCACTTTGATTCTCGCCCTGTCATGCACGTCCATGCGGGTGGAGCCAAGAATTTCGCTGCCGCCGGCACTGTCCCAGCTCTAGCCGTCGACGAGAACGCTACGGGCGCATGCGCGCGTCCCTAGCTCGGTCCGCGTCGTCTTGCTCGCGGCATCGCTTGGAATTGTCTCCTCCTAGTCTTTCCCAGCTCGTCGATCGGCGTCGCATCACGCGCCTCTCGTCGTGCACTCGTGCTAGTACGGCGTTGACTGCACTCGGCGTCGCCTGTGGCCCCTGCTTGAGGCTGAGGGAGGGGCGAGGCAGAGCTCCGGCGACAAGTCCACCGCGACCGGTACCGTAACGCCGGTGGGCATGTGCTTTGATTACTGAACACATCGACGTGTACGCCGTTGTCACGTACGGAGTACTCCCTCCATACTCGGAAGTCGTTTTAGGCAGCGACACGATCTCCAAAGTATTACTTTGACTTTTTATTTTTTAAAAATATTTATCAAAAAGTGATATATTTTTATGAAAGTATTTTCCAGGACAAATCTATTTATATGGCTTTCACATTTCCAAACTCAACAACTTAAAAGTTATTCATGATTTATATTCCCAATGTTGGCCCAACCCTTATCCAAAATGACTTCCTTTGCGAGTATGGAGGGAGTATAATATAGCTCGTAGGAGAAAATAAGTGCCGGCCAATTTCCGTAACGGGGTTTTCCATAAACACCCAGCACGCCGCTCATCGGCAACTTGGCTGACGCCACTAGCAACTTCAAGAGGTCTTCCTCAAAACAGGATATTGAAGGCTATGCTAAAAAAAATTTTCTCCAAAAACATACAAGACCACAACAAAATGTTAAAAATTACTCCCCAATATTTACCACGTCATCGTAATTGTGCCTACCTCCGTAACAAAGCCCCCTACATTGCCCCTCCGAGCAGAGCTCGCCGCCGGCTAAATCCGCCGTATCCAAACCGTCCCTGTTCGATTCCTCGCACCAGCAGTTTCCTCTCGCCATCCCGCATCCATTTCACCCGTCACGGCAAGCGGTGGGCTGGGCAAGCTCGAGGGGCGGCGCAAGGAGGTCGGGGGATAGCCCGTGGCGGCCACGATGAGCTCGACGTTCGGCGCAGGGAGCCGGGGCAGCGAGCCGAAGCAAATCCATCAATTCCAGCCGCAGTCATGTGTTGATTCTTGCCATCGCTATTGATTCACTCCACCAGGCATGGATTCTTGCAATTGGGATTCAATTTCAACTATCCGAGAATCAATTCGTGCTCGTTCACAATTAGCTAGCTTGCAATAATTCTGCGTGCAAGCAGGTGGCAGCAGGGACATGGGTGAACGAGCTGCAACACGCATGTGGAGATCCTGGCGGAGCCGACCATGCGCGAGTGGAGCTCCAGTGGCCAGATCTGGGTCGACCTCCAGTGACCATGCGCAGGTGGAGCTTTGAGCGGTGTGGTCTGACATTGAGCGAACCAGGGGGCAAGCAGCAGGCACCGGCGGCGAGTGGGTGGGCAAGCTTCACATGAGCGACGAGCGGGACTGCGAGCGGAGCGCGAGCACTAGGCGGTGGCGGAGCACGCGCAATGGCAGGGCCAACACCAGTTGCCGCGTTGGAGTTCATTTTTTCTCTTTTTTTTACGTAAAAAAGTATTAGGGGTAAGATTAGCAGTCTCTTGGAGTTGCTCTAAGCTGATGTGATTAGTGCTCCTGCAAAAAGGAAATATTTGTTACCAGTTTCCCTCACCACGAGTTTGGAGAATTTAACCATCCATAGGTCGGAGCTAGGCAGGCTTGTCAACCCACTAATAGGGAAACCTCCTTCTGTACCGGTTGAGAACCCCCTTTAATACCGGTTTCTCAACCGGTACTACTAGTTCGGTATTAAAGGGGGCCCGTTAGTACTGGTTGAAATAATCGGTACTAAAGGGGTATTAAAAAATAAAAAAAATCCCGACCTCCCCCCCGACCCTTGCGTGGCCTCACCCCTGCTGCCTCCCACCGGCCTCCCCCCGCCAACCCTGCCCTCCCCGGCCCCCGCCCCGCCGCCAACCCCGGCCGCTCCCGCCTGCCGTCGCCGCCGCCGCCTCACCTCTCCCCGCCGCTGCTCCTCACTGCCGGTGAGGGGCGAGCGGAGGGGGGAAGGGAGGGGAGGCAGATCGAGGAGGAGAGGAAGCTGTGAGAGAGATAGAGGATAAGATGTGACTGAGATAGAGGAGGGAGACGGGATAAGAAGAAGGAGCGGTCGGTAGGGGGGTTTGAGGATAAGGTGGCGGAAGGTTTCAGTACCGGGTGGGAGTACTGAAGGGGGTCACGAGGGGAATCTCGGAAACTATCCGTTAGGCTCGGTACTAATGCTTATATTAGTACCAGGTCCAAATACAACTGGTACTGAGCCTCAGGACGAATGCTCAGTTTTCTAGTAGTGACCTTTGGGCTTTGGCTACAAATTAATCAATGTACCTAAGCATATACTACATGTTGTTATCTCGTGAAGATGCAAACTGAAAAGAACAGCCGGTGAAGCATGTATATACTAGCAAGATTGGCGCGCTATGACGCGCTTGTAGATGATGAGGTTCAGCACAATTAGTGATGAAGAGATAAAATATAGATAAGAGCGCTCTCTAATGTAGATTGTACATGCACTCCGACAGAGAATCGAACTGAATAAAAGTTGGGATGGATGACCTGCTGAGGCAGTAGGGCCTCATTAATTAGAGGGGAGGACGGCGCATGAGCATTCAAGAACTTGTACTTGTTGAAGAGGATAGCATTGGCATGGCTGATGACGGTATCATGAGTGCTCATCATTGACCTCAAATACGACGGATCCATTGGAGGATAGGCCGTCAGAGAGGGATGCCTCGTAGCGGCCATCGTAGGCCGCCAGATGGCGTGGGGACTCAACTGCAGAACACCGTGCGGCTGCACACATGCCTCCAGGATGGTCACATCAATAGGGCAGAAAAAAGGGACGTTGCTCGTGTTGGAAACCAGTGAAGTGGTTGTTACTGCAGTGGCGCAGACCAGACACAAATTGAGGGTGGCGAACACCATGACAGGAGAGAGCAAGGGACGGGTGTTAGGATTGAATAGCTCAGAGGAGGTCGAGTTTGTTGAGTTGCAACAACGACGGTTTGGGGCAGCCCAGGCAGCGCTGGCAGCAACGGAGAAAAGGAGGGGCCAGCGCGGGCAACAGCGGCGGCAATGGTGCATGCGAGCATTGGGGCTGAGGTCCGTAGGCAGAGATGGAAGAAGGTGGTGAGAGAGAGAGCGCCGAAACAATCGCCAGGAAATGACGATAGTGATCAGTTGATGGCCACCTGATGGTTGGACCACGGGAAGTGTGATGTGACGACATCAGGCACCCGTGAGGTATACGAACACTGAGGCTTTCATGTGCCTACTTTTCGCGCGTGCTATGGATTGCAAACAGTAGGGATGAGTCCGAAATAATGAGCAGGGACGGACGATGAAGAGACCGACCCACACAACCAAGGCAGGCCAAAGCAAGCACTCGTCTGGAGGCTGGGGACACGCGGCGCGACGCGAGCGGTGGGAACCGCGTCGCCCACGCGTGCCTGGACACGCAGCACAACGCGTGCGGCTGGAACCACGTCGAGCGCCTGGAGGCTAGGAATCCTTCCAGCGCTATACTAATGGATAATAGATATAGATATGTATGTTGTAACAATATTGAATTACTATGATTACAAAGTCTTTGAAGAAAACCAAACAGAGATTAGCTCCGTTGGTTAGGTTCGTTACAGAAGAAGCTATATTCATGTTCGAGTTCTAGGCTCACAATGTCCTAAATTTATTTTAGGATAAATAGTTTTATTCTTTCAGTGCTAGGTGATATGATCGTTGAGGGTGAAGCACTATAGTGATTTAGCTATTCTCAAGATCTGTTAGTTGTGTGTGCTTGTATTCGTAGGGAAATAGTATCGTTGTTTTAGGGAAAAAAGTCTCAAAAGAAAAAAAACAAAAGACAAAACAAAGGGAAGCAAAAACTAGGCAGCACGGCACAGGAATCAATCTCATGATTTATGTGGGCCGAAGTGGACCACGCGCGCTTCTACAACAAAAACTCAAACGGATTCGGCCTATAACACCGCTAGCGTGGGCCTAAGGCTCTTTGGTTGGGTTCCCAGGGTTTCCAGAAGTTCTTTTGCTAGAAAAAGCCGAAGATCAATCAAAGAGCTGTGGAGTCGAGTTTTTCCTCAAAATTACCCCCACTGGTTATGCGTACCCTTCGTAAAAAAATACACTGCTGGGCCTTTCTTCTTTTCTTCCTCGCCTGCCCAGCAGAGGCGCACCTGGTTCGCGCTTGGTTGCCGGCGGCCGCCCTCCCCGGTCCCCTCCTCTCCCGACGGCGGCGCCCCTCCGCGGTCCCCTCCTCCTCTCCCAGCGGCGGTGCCCCTCTCCTGGGCCCCTCCTCTCCCGGCGGAGCGAGAGGAGCTGAGAGCCGCGACGGCAGCGACGGCGCGTGAGATTCCATTGCTGGTGACCTTGAGCTTTAGCGAGGACGGTGCGCAAGCACGAACAGCGCATGCGAGTTCTCGACGTGGGCGATGCTAGCTCCTGCAGAGGCGCTTTGGATTTGCTTTGTTGGGGAGAGCAGGGGAATAATTTGTAATTTCTTGCTGCCAACAGAAATTGGAGCATAGAAAATTGAAGCATAGAAAATTAATAAGAAGGAAGAGAGAAAGAAAGGGAATGAGAGGCTGACAGATTAGCCCTACATGTCAGATATCTCACGTCTCACAGTTCATACCCAACGGATTTTAGCTTCCTCGTACCATAAGGTTTTTCACAGCTCACCGGTTGATGGCTTTTTCACAGCTTTCAGCCTAACCGTTTACCGAAGACGTGAAAGGGAAAAAAATATTAGGTGGCTGGATTATATATGATTTGGGTGGGACAGCCCAATCAAGACATGATGGGTGAGCTGGAATCTAGCGCAAATCTGAGCCCACGTACGTTGATTGGGCCGTGATTCGAGGTACATGCCCAAAACAAGGCCTTCTTTCTCGAGGCAACACAGAAAAAACTCGCTGAGACGACGTGTGTCCCGATGACGCGTCGCTGTCCTTGAAGCTTTCAACTGAGTGGAATTGATGGGCCGAAAAAAGAGCCGGTTCATGATCATGCAGAAGGTTGCGGACGAGGTTGACTGAAAGAGGAAGGAATAGTCGGTCGTTGCCAAGCAGCAGTTTCTGCAACGAAGGCGGTATGCAGCAAGCATGAATGGCAACGTGGGAACTGGGAACCATATTTTCCAGGGCGAACTGTAGTTACGGTCACACTAGGAAGTGGCAACGGATCGAGAAGCACGCACAGAACCAGAAGGTGTTGAGTTTGATAACGCAAGCTTCATCTCTTCAGCAACGTAACGAAGGAAAAGGAAAAAAAAACGCACCTCAACTAGTCAAGAATATTTTTTTTCGTGCTCGGATTGGCCACGTCTTTGACGCGAAGCTCCAGGAATGTGGCGAGCTCCTTATAATTTTCCAGGGAAAGAGACGGATGCGAGGAGCGCGACGCGTGACGTCACCAGCCAGCCACCTGCCGCTTTCGCACGCAGTGATGCATGGGCGTCAACTCACCCCCAGCGTCGTCGTACGTCAGTGCCGCCGCCATCCGGGGCCCAGACGCAGAGGGGAATAGGGGATCGGCGACCGGCGCGCGCGTGGACTGACCGCGGCGGAGTAGCCCCCGGGTTGTTGCGGCGTGCGGGGCCAATCAATCATCCGGCGAGACGGAGTCCGTCCAGGAAGTTGAGCTCACCAGGCGCACGCGGTCTCCTGTGTGTGTGATCCTGTGTCGCGGCCACGGAGATCCATCCACCCGCGCGCGCGAGAGGTGACTGCGAGCTCTCTCTCTCTCTCTCTCTCGCCGTCGCGGTCGCGGCGGCCGGGTCCGCGCGCACTCGCGGTTTGTGTTTTTGTCTCCTCGCAGCTGGGTCGCCGGCCGCGCCGCACGCATCTCCCTGCTCGGGGGCCCTGTCGCCCTCCTGCTCACGCCACCCACCCGGCGGAGCACGGCGCTGTTCCAAGATGCCCGGCCACGCCCTGCTTTGGGGAGGCAAGTCGGGACCTGGCCAGCGGCTAAAGATCCGTGTGGTCCGCCACGACCGTTACGTATGAGTCTCCTACGTGCCGCGCCGGCAGCCCGTCCCCGATCGAGACCCCGGTGATATAATCTGGCGACAGTGCGTGGAATTGGATGGGTGTTTACCTGTCCCCGCGGCAAATAATCCATGAAAAATCCATGCATTCGAAACGGCCCACCAGGCGGCTCACCTACACCTTCGTTGATCGTATCGGCGAAGGAGAACAGTAAGCGCGCTCAACAGGGACATGCCGATGGGTCAGTTGATGAATATGGCGCCGTCCCATAGCGGCAGGGTCGCCGTCGAGAATGGCACCCCAGTGTCCGGTAGCTCCGCGCGCTATCGTTGCTTCGTCTCAAGCTTCCGATCTCGATCCACCGGAAAATTAGACGGAAGATGCAGACCCGACAAGTGGTGCTCTATCCTATCCTTTCGTTCGGATGCTTTACTTGCAGTTTCGCTGGCCGGCCAATCCACGGGCACGCTAGACATCGACGTTATTCCTTCTCCACACCGGGATTAAGAGAGGTTGGTTGACCTGCTTTGCGTGTGCATTGCGCAGGCAAGATGCAAGAATAGGTGAAGCTGAGAGCACTGGTCACTCTGGTCACAAATTGTTCGGAGATCCAGGTAAGAAAATTTTTTGATCGAGATTTCATCATAGCGATCGCTGGAACGAAGCCATCGATCGCATGGTACAGTTCATGGAGACACAGGCAGGATCGATCATCTGCCAGCAGCTCACCTAGACTAAACGGACACTAGCAGCAGTACTCAATCCCGCATTGCGCCGATTTTTAACACCACGCA
The DNA here is from genome assembly GCF_000263155.2 of Setaria italica. NCBI lineage: Eukaryota > Viridiplantae > Streptophyta > Magnoliopsida > Poales > Poaceae > Setaria > Setaria italica. Next base: position 45,699,061 of record NC_028458.1, read on the forward strand.
CGCAAATCTTGATCGATCACTATGTACATACACACACGCACGCGCGGACACATACAATCCAATACAACTCCATCATACACTCTGGCCGGCACACGACGCGACTGAATCATGGCAGCTTGGAGGACGCGCTCCTCCGGCGCGACCCGGCGGCGCCCTTGACCTCGGCGCGGATCTTGGCGGAGATGGCGTTCCTCCCGGCGACGGGGGCGTTGGCGGGCCAGAGCCCGACGGTGACGGCCATGTCCTTGAGCCCCTGCAGCCGCTCGAGGGCCTCGACGACGGCGGCCATCCGCGGCCGGTCCCTGGGCTGCGGCGCCGTGCACTGGACCGCCAGCTGCGCGACGGCGCGGGCGCCCTTGACGGAGTAGTGGCCGGCCAGGCGCTGGTCCATTATGCAGCGGAGCCGGCGGCTGCCGCCGCTGAGGTAGGGGCGGGTCCAGTCGACGAGCTTCACCTGCTGCTCGGCGTGGGCGCTCCGGCCGCGGACGTGCTCCATAGCGCGGCGGCCCGTGAGGAGCTCCAGGAGCACGACGCCGAAGCTGTACACGTCGCTCTTCACGTTGAGGTGGCCCGTCTGCACGTACTCCGGCGCCGCGTAGCCGTGGGTGCCCATCACGCGCGTCGTCACGTGCGTGTCCTCGCCCTCGGGCCCCATCTTGGCGAGCCCGAAGTCGGACAGCTTCGCCGTGAAGTCCTAATAATTGATGCAGGAATCAGTTCAGACTTCAGTTCAGAATTCAGAGGGCCGGGGGAGAAAGAGTTCAGAGAATTCGACACCAACTAACCGAGTCAAGTAGGATGTTGGAGGCCTTGAAGTCCCGGTAGATGACGGGTGTGGTGGCGGCGTGGAGGAAGGCGAGCCCCTTGGCGGCGCCGATGGCGACCTTGATCCGGGTGCCCCAGGGCAGCGTGGCCGAGATCCTCCTGAAGAGGTGGTTCTCGAGGCTTCCCCGCGGCATGAACTCGTAGACGAGCAGGCGCTCCTCGTCCTCGCAGCAGTAGCCCAGCAGCCTGACGAGGTGCGGGTGGCGGAACTGGCCCAGGAAGATGACCTCGGCGAGCCACTCCCGGTGGCCCTGGAACCCCGCGGCGTTGAGCTGCTTCACGGCGACGGGCTGCGCGCCGAGCCCCGGACGCATGCCGGCGTCCACGAAGCCCTTGTACACGGCGCCGAAGCCGCCCTCCCCCAGCAGGAAGCTGCTGGAGAAGTCGTGCGTCACGCCGCGGAGCTCCCCGAGGCCGAACGAGTGCAGCTGCAGCGGGCCCGCCATCTCCCCCGCCGCCTCGCCGCCGCACGCCTTGCCGCTGCCGCCGTCTGACGACGCCATGGTGGCCGAGGCCGGGCTGTTGGCCAGGGACGACAGGCGCCGGAACGACGCCAGGCGGCGCGAGAGCTCCGACTGCTGGGGACGGCAGCGCGCCAGCCCGTCGGGGGCCACCGCGGCGTCCTCCGCCGCGCAGCACTTGGTCGCCGACGCCAGCACTGGTCGCCACGGCCTCCCCATCGCCTTCTTTCGTACGGACGGTCAGGTGCTTCGCTTGCGGGAGCTAGCTAGCTAGCTGAGCTGCGCGTGTGATCGATCAGGTGGGAGGAAAGGAATGAGCTGACCAGGGGAATGGTCTGAGAGAGGGGAGTGCGGTGGTTAGCGCGGCGGGGGAGGCGGGATGATATAGGAAAAGGGGGCCCCGGCACGGAAAGGGAAGGCGAGGCCAACCGTTCCAACACACAACTCAACTGCTCCGAACCACTCCCCGTTTCTGGCAATTGTGCGCTTATGGCAGCATGGGCCTCGGCTTTCGCGTGCACTGCTTGGCACTTGCTTGTCTTTTCCTTGTAAAAATTTTCCGGCAGCATCAAACACACGGGCGATTATCTTGTAAGTATTACTACCAGTACTCTCTCCACGACAACATATATAAATATCTACCTAATATTAAAGCCGTCGTGGTTGTGTTGCAAAAAAGTTCCTCAATTTTTTTCATAATAAACCTGCAGTCCTTGAAATATGTCTTGACGATTTTGTAAAAATGTCCTGCAATTGTGAAGGTGGAGCTGCCCGCGCTGGCCGGCCTCGACGTCGGGGTCGGGGCCGCTCGCACCGGCTAGCCTTGCCTAGGCTGCGCCGTCTGTCGCCACGGTGGAGCTGGAGCCGGCCGACCACCCGCGCTGCTGGTGGAGGCGGCCGCCGGGGCTGGGGCCAGGGTGGCCGCCACGCCTGCCGCCTCCGCTGCTGGGGTCGGGCCCGGGTGGGCGCCGCGCCTGCCGCCTCCACCGCTAGGGTCGGGCCGAGGTGGCCGCTGTGCCGGCCGCCTCCGCCGCCGAGGCTGGGGCTGGGATGGTCGCCGCTCCTGCCGCCTCTGCTGCCGGCGTCGGGCCGAGGTGGCCGCACCGGCCACCGGGGCTCCTCTGCGGGGGTGCGCCCGAGAGGTGGGAGAGAAGAGAGAGAGGAGATAGGGCCAGGAGAGAGAGGAGAGGTGGGAGAGAAGAGAGAGAGGTAGGAGATAAGGTTGGCTGCTTGAGAGGGAAGGGTAGGAGGAGAGTTCGGCCAATAGGAACGCTCGGTTTCGGAGTTGTGGATCGATGACGTGGCAAATGTGTTTCTTCTATGAACTTATAACACATTTTGGACTACTAAACGATCTCGAACGAAAAAGTTATCAAATACAAAGTTCAAAATCTCATCGAGGTCTATAATTTTGATATAAAGTTTGTATTCATCCGAGATCGTACGCAAAAGTTTGTATTAAAAAAATATAGCCTTTAAAGTTAATCATTCTCATCCTTAGCTTTGTTTCTATTTACGGAACCCAACAATAGTTGCGCTGTCATCGTCGTCATACATCTTGACGCCGCTCCCATCGTAGGTCGTCTTCTACCACGGCAATGGGACTCCGAACGGTGGTACGCCACTTAGAGCTGTGCCCGCCCCCGCTTTCGTCGGAACGCACGAGCAGCCGCTTGCACACCTCACCACTCAACCCCTACCCCGCTTGCCTCCATGTGGGCTACAGTCGATGACACGCGTCGAGGGCAACAGCTAGCGCAGGCTCCCTCTTCTCGTGCGCCGCCATGGCCCATGGGTGGGCTTGCGCGCGATGAGGGAGGCTCATGCGGCGCCGCTCGGTGAGACTGCTGGAGGACAGAAAAGAAAATATGGAAGCGGTAGAATAGAACGATGAGGAGAAGGTCGATTGAGAAGATAAAGGGCCTGATTGGTTCCCCGCACGCCCCATCCTTGCATCGCACCGGTGAGCCAAGTCCTGCCATGCAAATGCCTACTGTTTGGTTGCCTGCGCGCATGCACCATGGCCAGCAGATAAGCTGATTGGTTGCCTAGGTGCACGAGCTGGCCTTGAACCGCTGCTCTCCACACTCATGCAACTCGTGCGTTCGCGCCGGCCTGGCCCAGCGAAAACACTCGATTCCTGCATTTCCAGCGGACCTGGGAGGCGCATCTTGCATCGCGGGAGCCTGACTTAGCCGCTGGGGCAGGCAACCAATCACGCGGAAGTTGCATGCCGAGAGCCTAGCCGGGTTGGAACAAAGCCGAGCCTTTCCATCCTCCACACTTCCGTGGTGCGTGTCCGTCCGGTACTGCCACTGCTGGTGCACATGCACGTACTAAAAGGCCAGCTCGACACGGTTCATGACCATGCGTTGTACGTGTTGCCACATGCATCAACAAAGTCTGCCCCGGCCTCCCTTGCTGCGTGATCGCCTAGAACGCCAGGATGCAAGTCATCATAAAAGACTCATATGCATGCACTTCTTAATAATCTAACAAAAACTTCATCGATGGGAGCTCAGTATGACATCAGATCATCTTCTCTTCTAAATATTCTATCCTCTGTATTTTCTTATATTCGTATAATCATCCTATATTCACTTTACTCATCTTGGTGGCACCTTCAATAAAGTATTTGTACGAGACCAACCCTCCTCGTGCTTACCACGCACTACTGCCGCTCGCCCGGAACCTTACACCCCCCTCTCAATGACGTCCATCCCCTTCACATCCGGAACTAAGGCCTCCACATCTAGCAATTGGGGGTTTGATTTTGCACTTAATTGGAACGATTTGGAGTGGATTATTGAAGGGAGGTGGATGGAAACGAGAAGAAGAGGAGAACGCACTCCTGCTCATGGCGGCCAGAGGCGCTATGGCCTAGCGCTTGAAGCGGGAATGAGGCTAGGCACGGGGAGGATGAGCGCTTGCTTGAGTGACGGCGAGGACGGCAAGATGCGCAGCGCCTGGGTGACGGCGAGGATGGAGAAAGATGCAGGTGGCGCTGATGGATGAAGAGGCAACGACTGGCTGGATGACGATAAGTACACGGAAAATTAAATGAATGGATAGAGCGGAGATTAAGCGGTGAATTTTTTTTATTTCCATGTGTGGATCTCACGTAATAAACAAATGGAATCAAACCACCCACAAGTATCTTCTACTACTATACTTGCAAAAAGAAGACTACTAGGAACAACGCACCAACGTACTGTGAAGCGAAGCCAACATATTAGGAACAAGCGAATAATAACGTGAGAGCAAGTAAGGACCCGTAGCAACGCACGGATATTTCTGCTAGTTTTTTTCAAAGAGAAAAGACACATGTAGTGTTGGAGATATGCCCTAGAGCCAACCGGATTAGGATCCGCTAATGGTCTTTGATGGATTTGATCCATTAGGGTATTAGAGTCATAATGGGCTACAACTGTAGAAGGTCCATTAGCGACATCTATATAAAGTCTTCCGCTGCGCTGTGCAAAGCATCTACAAGCATGCGATCCTATTTACACGGTTATTTTTATTGTATGCTAGCGAGTAGCCCACCACGTTACATGTAGATGAAAAGGTCCCTAGGTACGGTGGGGAAACGGTGATGGAACTTCCAGTCTAATCTAGCGTCCTTTTCGAAAAGAACACAAGACATATACTTCTACCTTTAATAAGATGATATGTACTCTTATGTCCCAAATCTTATGTCCCAAATTGTAGGTCATTTTATTTTTATCATATATACCTCCGGTTTTCCTTACTGGACCGAAAATATACTCTTCATAAAATCTATGATTTTATTATGGTTTTTTTGAAAGAGACATTGACTTGGCTAGTGTCCCAAATCCGATATATATTAAAGAAAACAAGGCACTTTAAGATAATAAAGTTTTTATTTGAGATCATGTGATTATTATATCACCCAAAGATCAGGTTTCAACAATATAACCTTAGGTGTAAGTAACACATGTATAAACATACACGTACACATACACTCACAAAAAAAATAGCCAAATTACTCGATGGATCAAGCGTAGGCTTTGATGTGTTTTACTCCCTCCATTTATCTTTATAAAATCATTTTACGCGCATATCAAGATTCAAACTTTGTTATCTTTAACTAATAATTTAACTAATATTTTTTATTTTATGATGTAAACTTGAATTGGCAATAATTATAAGTTTATATAACCGTAAAAAAATATAATATAAGATAAATTAACGGTCAAAGTGTAATTTGGGAGGCTGTGCCATATCATATCACGCCTTATAAAAATAAACGGAGAGAGTATGATCTTTTGCTAGACCAGCATAGAAATAAGCTGGGAGGATGGACCAGTTTATAGGAAAGTATGCATCCACGGCATCTAGATACTCCCTCCGTATCAAAACATTTGTTGCTGTTACTTTTTCTCGCAACATTTAACCATTCGTCTTATTAAAAAAAATTATTGCAAACATGAAAAGATAAGTCTAGCTTACAACACTTTTGAGGATGGTAAAGTAAGTCACAAGCAAAGCGAATGATATTTGCATATTTTTTTAATAAGATGAGTGGTCAAATGTTACGAGAAAAAGTTAACAACGATAAATGGGTAGTATATATTCAGCGTGTTACACGTGACCATGGATGTGGCAAAGGCATCCGTGCATCTTTCCAGTAGTGTACCGTATATGCTAGCCTGGCATTGCGCACATGTACCGTACACAAAAAGTAGTGCAAGGTGTAACAATGTTGAATTGGGATTTGGGGGCCACCCTGCATGACTATTGACTAGTTTGACTTGGTCGCTGACCCCCTTGCATGCATGCCAGATGGGCATGACGCGAGTGCTAGGCAACAATATGCTGCAGCTAGTCAAAAAAGGGCGCGGGGTGCTCGTGCTGGATACGTGCTCCTTTACAGTTCATAATTCTTATTAAACTCAATAGTGTTCAGCATTTATACAAACATCGCGTTGCTGCTGCTAGTGGTGAGCAACCATTTTCATAATTCTTATTAAACTATTGAGTATTTATACAAACTCAATAGTTCATAATTCTTTTTTTTTTCCTTTCTTCCTTGAAATTTGGATATCCCAACCATTTTCAATGAGCAGCGCAATGGTATTGCTTCCTTGTGTTAACCACTGCACGAGCAGCAGCAGCATCTTTGTCGCCTCTCGATCTCCACGTCATCCTCTCGCTTAAATATTGTTATCGATCGAAAAAGCATCCATCGACTGCGAGACAGCCGCGGTAGTGGATCAGCGTCTATATGTTTATCGCACGAGGTCGATGGGATTATTCGCCCATTTCCACGTACGCTACTGCATATGCTAGCTACCCTGGTGTCGCGCATGCACGTGCACCGTACGAAAGCAGTTGAATCTGCAACGATATGGAATTCGGGTCGTCTCCATCGCTATTTCGACCAAAAATAAGCCCAAAAACATGCCCTAATAGGCTATAACCAGATTATATTATACAGGCCGTATTGTCAGCTCACAGATTATAGATGGCGGGAAACATACAGAGCCTAACCTTTAGTTTTGCTGGGTAAGTGCGGGCCAATTGCATCATCATCCCAACCATTCAGTGAGCCCCATGCGTGTTAACCACTGCACAACAAGCAGCATGTCGCCTCTCCACATCATGCGCTCCATTTCTTTACGCATCGGAGCCGAACCTACAGACAGATAGCATTCCGCGAGCCGGACGTCTGCACTGGATCATGTACGCGTTGGGTCACCTGGCTCCAACCCACTACGAGTGCCTCCCTTACGGTACGCGCCACTGCAGCTAGCTAGCTCTTGGAACATTTTATTTGGAGGCCTTGGGACTGAACTCATCTTGTTGGGGGAAGCAAAATCTTGTAAAGTTTGTAAACGGATCGGATCCTAACTATCTTTGGACTTGATAATGCTAGAAGAGTACGTGGAAAAGGTTGAGCAATTGTGAAGAGCGAAGGAAAATCAGCAAACGAATCTGCCCCTTTTTGGGTTGGGCAGCATCTGAGCCTTGTTACGATAGGAGGAGCAGTTGGCTGTGGTCGCTGTGACCTGCGATGATGACATGGATCGCCGATTCCGTTTGTCGTTGTCGAACGCGCTGGATCGAGAGTTCTCAATGCCGGCTGACCGAACGAAGCCTTTCCCAATTGCTCAGACCAGCCAGCCCATTAGTGGCCCACGAACGAAGCAGCCTTTTCTTACATTTTTCTGTGTACAGCCTTTTCTTTTCCAAGTTTTTTTTTCCTATTCAAGCATGCGTTTATTGTCTTTGGTTTAGTAGTTAGTTTCCTCTTTTGTGCACGGTGCAATTTAGAAGCAAAATCCAACAATTGCGAAAAACTAACTCAACATTCTCAAAAGTCATGTTGCTAAGGAAGTGTATTTGTGTAGCTTAGCTACATGTTAAATGCGGCGTTTGCTTTTAGGTTCATATAGAAGCTGACTACTAGGTTTTTCTTCGAATTTGCTTCAAATTAGCTGTCAATCTTCTTGGACTAGTTCATAAGGTCATCCGTACTGCAACCAAATCTTGCCATGTAGCTTATATTATCAATCTCATTGTTATTCGCAGTAACTTGCCATGACAATAAGACATGCATGGAAGAATACACATTATCATTTCATTATTCCCCTTGGTTTGCTTCCCTCTGAGCTCTCATGGCTGTATCATTAGTGGCGATTGTGGTGGTGGTCGCGCGCGCTGCCGGTGCTGGCTTAACAGTATGCCCTGAAAAACAAAGTTGAGTCCCATTGTTAGTTTAATTGTACCATATTGATGTAATATTCTAAGATCATCCTTTATCTAAAAAAAGATGGAGTTTGATGGGAGAAAACATCTGCACTATCAGTTGACAAGGACATATAAATTGTAATGGTCACTTACATCCACACCAGGCTCCGACTGGAATCGGCCTGCCGCATTTCTTTGCCACCCGTACAATCTTTTTTTTGCACTTATCGAAGCCTCGTCGATCGGAGTGAGTATCCTACACACGCAAGGAATGTCAGTATTTCTGCAAGTATTTTTGCAGTCCAGGTTTGGACCAATGTAGCGGCCCCGCTTTCTTATGGAATCCCTGCAAACGTCCAGAATGCGAATTTTCTATTGCAAACAGTTGTCTCTCTCCCTCAGACAAGAAACTTGATGTGCTACAAACAAGATAAAAACTAAAGCAAAGACTATGAATTCAAGTATCCCTTTGCTTGCCATCTTGTACAGGCTTGGTGCTTCAAATGGGGAACACGGGCTCTTGTGGGGATTGTGTGCTTCAATATTATATATGTAGCATACCAACAAGATCCTGAAAACAAACTAATATCTATGAATCTTTGAATGGATAGCATAAGCACTTCATTAGAGTAAAAGAGGCCCGGGCCGAGCATTCAAATCTTATTAGCATAAGCACATGTTTCAGAAAGTTACAAACTAATATCTACCAAATCTTATTAGCATTCAAATTATTTATAACTGTTATATTGTATTTTTCCGTGAAACATGTGTTACAACCACAAACACTTATTTACATGCACGCACACTCTAAATTAGACCTGAGTAAAAGAGGCCCGGGCCGAGCTTGACGGGCTAAGCCTAGCCTGGCACTCATTTAGAGTCGCGAAATGCAGTTTAACACTATTGGCCTCACTAACAAGATAAATCTTGAGTTTCTGACTCCTCCATTGATGGTTACGGTGTCCAAAAGAAAGCTCAGCTTATTATGTGTAGCATTACATTGAAGTGCCCCCTTTTTATGATTTTACAAATCTTATTCAGCTCAGCTTAGTGTATCAAACTATCTGTTTACTGATATTCGAGAGACATCTTCTGTTGTGCAGGCAATGTATATTCAGAGTTAAGAGGAACAAGACTTCCTACCTCATACAATGTGATCCAACGGAGACAACTTTGAACATCAAACAACAATTGCATTCACTGATAGAACAGCCTCCCAGTAATCAACGGCTTATCTTATTGTCAACGAATGATGTATTGGATGACTCAAAGACATTGGCAAATCAAAAGGTACCATCACACCAATCTTATGCCCACAGTGCACCGGTCCAAACAGAGTTTTGGATCAATTTTACTTCAGCTGTTTCCACGGGAGCCTAATAGCCAAGAGAGGCACTTATATATTCTAGAAAAAGGCCAATTGAACTTTGGCTTTTCTTAACTAGCAATAAACTTGTGCTTATTATCATTATAACTGTTGTTCTGAATCATGTACAACAATGCAAGTAATTTTGTCTATTTATGTCTGAAGGTCGAAAATGATGCCATCGTTGCATTAACACTCAGAAAAGGTTTCCGTCTTTGTTAAAATTTCTTCTTGAACACACTCACGTTTTAACTGTTTGTTTGTGGTTGCTATCCTAGCTTCTATTAGCAACCATCTATGGCAAATTTACGCAGGCAACTTATACTTTATTTAATCTTATTTATGAATCAGTAGTGCTACGGCGATCCATTTGGTTTGTTTTAGTTGTTGTTACAACCATCTCATCATGAATTGGCAGCAAAAACATGAAAGTTGACTAACAAAAGCTGGTGTATAGCGCTTTGGCATGTCTCGCGGTGGTTTCTGGACCCTGTTTCTAATCATGCAAGTTAAATGCGCCGAGTCTTTTGTTTAAAGAGGATGGTGAATGGGGATAGTATTCTCAACCGAGTTTCATGCATATTTGTTGGTGGCTCCTGAACATGATCATCTCCACAGTTTGTGCACAGAGATACCTGATTGCTTATTCATTCTCGAAACAGGTGATGGCATGCAGTGAGTTTGAGGACGTTTATTTCCATTGCAAGATGCAAGGCCAGAGGATTTCATGTCGTCGTCGTGATTGCAGGCTCTGTTGCCTTTCCGTGTGATTTAAGGACACCAAATTTTTCGCTGCAGCTCGTCTTCCTTTTTGGTCTTGCGAAATGGGAATGGATGTTGTGCTGGGCAACAGTTGATGCATGGGCTGGATCAAGGCTTGATTTTGACCATCTAACCGACGATGCACCTGCATATTGTTTAATCTGCCGTGCAATGGTAAGAAGAAACTGCATTCTGTGACCAACTAGTGATTCGACCTAACACAAATGGGCGACTTTGCAGTGACATGATTCCTCCATAATTGCTTGTTGGAACCTCGCTGTCACGATTGTTCTGCCGGGAGGAGCGCGCGGCGCCCGGAAGTGCGTGCGGCCAGGAGGGACGCGCGGCAGGCCATGTGACGGTGGAATGGCAAGCGGACGCGCGCCGCCGCCAGGAAGGTGCATGCGGCGGAGGGGTGTAGGCACCGGGGGAGGGCGGCGACAGAAACGAAGATGGACAAACGATGGCATGGCGAGTGGAGGCGCGGCGGCGACGTTGCCTAGGCTGGGTTGCCATAGCAGTGGTCCGGAAATGCCGAACCATGTACGTGCAGCACGGGGTTGTATTGCTCCGGGCGAAAGCCCTCACTGACCATCATGCTGGTAGACATGACGGCAGCGTCCTAGGACGTCGTTTTTCCTGCTGGGGCGTCATGTTGGAATCACGATTCTACTGCACGGGGTTCTCTGGGTGAAAACACTGTCTAGATCCTAGACGAGCGATGGCGGCACCATTGGTGTCGTACCCTCCTTGGAGGCGTTTTCTCTAGAGACACAACTTGGTTCGTGGCATTGCTGAATCATTGTCATGGGAGGCCATAGCCGATGGCGGCAACTACGCCGCGTGGAGAGCTGACTGGGTGTTGCCGAGCCCATGTGCAAGCAATCAAAGTTATGGTGGCGGTCAGAAGTTGTTTGCATGGTTGTTGGATTTGGCTGCTCGCAGCGGACCGCGGCGGCTAACGTTGCTTGGCAGCGGTCAATGCGGTGTGGAACTGCGTCGGAGGATGGCGCTTGCGGCAACGGTTGCGTGGAACGACTAGGCTTGCAGCGGATCACGGCAGGTTGCTCAGCTTGGCTGGGCTATCCAGTGCGGTACATCATCGGAAGACGGTGCAAGCGACTTCTCTAACTTGCTGTCACGACGGAGAAGGCTATGTACGAGGGTGAAGCAACGAGGCAAGGTCGATACCCTACAGCGGCTTTGGTTGATTAATGGAGTTCGTGGGGAGCGGGGCAATATCGCCGAACACTCTGACAGCGACAAAAGAAACGGATCCGGGACGTGGAGTATTGCGACGGGCGTAGCGAGACCCCGCGTGCGGTGTCTCTTAGAGGCGACGAGAGAGACAGAGTCCAACGGCGGATGTGGCGAGGCCCCCGCGTGTTGTGTTATCGTGGCAGCGACCGCGAGACAGTCTGCGAGAGATCCGGATTCGGTGTTATCATCCTGTTAGGTGGAGAGTGATGTTACAGTGACACTACGGCGGAAGGTCCTGCATGGCGGTGGCCTTCTCGGTGTGGTGCAGTCTGCTTCTCGATTCAACATCGACGCTAGGTTACGCTGGGAGGGATCGGTGACTTTGACCGTGTGTATGGTGGTACGGGCTGTGGTAAGGTTTCGGTTCTGTCGCCGAGGTGTTGAAGAAGAGTTGAGTTCGGCGCGTGTTGATGTCCCAATCCAACCGGCCGATGTGTTGTAGAGTTGAGTTGCGTGTGAGGGCGTGGTGCGGCAGGCGTTGATGACCTTATCCAACCGTCGGTGTTTGTGTTGTTTTTTCTTTTTGTTGTTTTCGTCCGGTCTGAAATTCACGTTCTTTTTAATATAATCGGCAACTCTTCTCCGTTCGTTTCGGAAAAAAAATTAATTTTTGCCCAGTTTATTCTTCTTTTTGGACTAATTTTTGTCGTCTTACATGCTTGCTTGCACATCAATCTGAACCCAAATTTGCGAATTGTGGTTCTCCTCTTTCGTCTCGGTTAAAGTTTAGCCATCCGTGATGCTAAAGTTGTCGGCGTGTGAATCTCGTTTTTGGTACGGTTTGTTGGTGCTCATAGAAGCACATGAATGATATGGTGTACACATCAGGTACGCACTATGCACGACCCTTTTCATGTTAGTTGCTCTCGTCCTTGGAACCGAAATTCTAGCTACACGTCTGGAGAAACACGCGTAAGACGATCACATTCGTACCAAGTCGACGGAAATCAGGTTTCATTAATTTTGGAGCAATTCCTGTGCCGTTGCACGCATATTTTTTTATAGATAAAAACAAAGATGCGATCATAAGTGATAGGTGGTTAGCATGAATGGATCAGGAGAGCAACGACAGAGATGGACGATGATGCCCAAGCTTCTGCTTCCATCTGAGAGAGTTTGACCTCCGGGGGTAGGGTAGTGGGCCCCAACGTCCCTCCGTACACAGCTACGGATGCAGATACGCCAACCAGATAACATAATCGTATCCGATTTTTTTTTATAATAATACTCCCTAGAATATAATATATCGCATTGTAGTGCAGAACTAGTGTTGGACCTCACCTGCCCCACGATCCGTACGTGCATAAAGTCAGATCATTGTTACGGGGGCGATATATATTTTTTATTTGCCCCAGGTAGCAGAGGGGGATAACTGCAAACTTGCAAAGAGATGGGTCGAGATGTCCTAGTCACCATACTGAAAAGAAAGTGACCTGTGCTTAATGCCGGGAGATTTGAGAAAACTCGATCAACACGCACCGGCGACTTGGCAGGTAGGCAGCGTTATGTTAATTACTTAATTATTATCCCGTGAGCCACTAATGCTGTCGGTGTTGCCGGCCTGCATGGTTGGTGCCATGCTTAAACCTCAAACACAGTCTACCTGGCATTTTTGGTGAGTTCCATTTTCAGTCAGTACTCCCTCCCTCCGTTCTTACGTATTTGACGCTGTTGATTTTTTTTCATTTATTTAATTATTTATCTTTTCTACAAATATTTTTGCAAATAGATAAACCTACAAGTTAAATTTAGTTAAATTAAATTTAAAGTACATTTGATAATAGATATAATGATACATATTTTATTTTAGTTTCAATAGATATTGGTGGTCAAAGTTGGAGTAAAAAGTTAATGGCGTAACGGAGGGAGTATATCGTAATCGCGCGGGCCTTCATACTTTGCCTGTGATAGCGCGGTTGGTGTCTCACGCAATGGAAGAGGTCTATCGAGTTGTTAGTTAACCTACTTACATAACATCACCAGTACCAATTGCTGCTGGTTGATCTTAGGGTCCAGACCAAAAAAATCGAACTGCCTTTATGAAATTCGCAAGTCGCAAACAGTGAAGGAATTAGAAAAAGAAAAAAAAAGAAAGACATTGCACCAGTCCCAGCAAACACACCGGTACATCATCACGTTTATGTTGCAAGTACATGTAGGTAGGATTGGCACTGTAGTACGGGCCGGCAAGCAGTTCCAAGCTGGAAGCCGTTGCCAAACCCTACCATCCGTTTCGTTTGGCTGGTGGTCCATGAGAGAGACCATGGCTAATAAGCACCTCTTCCCTGCTGCAGGCCTGCAGCAGCAAGCCAGCAACCCACGATCCTCCAGTCCTCTGTTCTCATGTAATTTCTGCTGCGGCTCCTTTTGGCTTTGTCGCTGTCACGCACCTCTCCACGCTCTTCTCCTCTCTTCTTCTCTCTTGTTTACTTGTTGTCTTCCTCCCTCCGCCCCCGCGACGTCACGCTCCTTTTCTTCTCCCTCCGAGTGTTCCAAGCCTTCTTCCTCCTCCGCTCCAGGTAGACTGCTTCCTCGCCGCGGCTGGATCAGGTAAGCGATCCAAGACACCTCCGTCTCATGGTTTTTGACCTGTTTGTGATCATGGCCTTCATACCGGTAGCCTGCGTCTGCGTGCCAACGACTTGTGGTCTTGCCTGGGCGTTTGGGACTTTCTTGGTTTGGGCTTTATTTGTATTCCCCGTACCCTGAATTTCTCTGAACCTCCGAGGAATCGGGTAGCTGTTGCTCGAGTTCGTCGTCTCAAGCTAGTTTACTTCTCTTCTAGCCCCCTCACCAGACTACCAGACAGGATGGATTCCTTTGTCCTCTTGCCAAATGGAGTGATTCCAGGTTGAAATTGCTTCAGCATTTCCCAGGATTCTCACCTGAGAATTGACTACGTTTCTCTCCTCTTCGTTTATTTATTTTCGTTGCTCAAGCATATTCATTTGCCCTGTCGTGAATCCTCCATGCTTTCTGCATTCTCCGGTCCCTTCCGTTGCTTCGAGCCTTGGTTGCCAATTCCATTTCCAGTTTTCCATGCTTGCTAGTTGCTACCGTGTTTTCTGCCGTCCTTTAAGTCGTGGCCCAAGGCGATTCGAGTGATTACGCATTCACTGAAGAAAACTTGTGCATTTCGCTTACCGAGTCTTGTCTGATCCAGCTGCGATGATGCAAGTGCGCTAAGCCACTGCTATCCTTCCTCTGACTTGTGGTAGGGTAACTAGCTATTTTGTTTTGCCTTTCTTTCTTTCCTTCTTTTTGGGTGAGCTGAACTACTTGTATGGCATGTAGCTGACAGCTACAGCCTTTTCTGTTATCTAAAAAAATGTAGCTGTCAGCCTGTCACAATCTTAACTAATCTTGCTTGTGTAGTAGGAAAAACATGGCAGAAGCAACTGCTGGTTCTACCAACAAAGCTGTACGGCAATACGGGCCAGGGGACTGATACTAACCAGAGGACTTATTTCAGTCTTTATGCAAATCAATCCTGCACAGCCCTCGACAAAACTAGACCCATGTTTTATGTATGATTGCTGTACGTACTTTGCATCACGTAGTCTAGAATCCTATAAGTTTTTAAATGTTTCAGCAGGAACATGTTGTTCTGAAAGCCGCTAAATATCAGGTCAATTTTGTCGGGAAAAAATGGTTTAAAATTTTGCATGGAAAGAAGAGTCCTCGCACTTCCTGGAACAAAAACCATCCCAATTTTTTTTTATATTTTTCGTTGCTGAAGGGCTAACTTTGAAATTCTGTAAATGTAGCGCAGCACAACTAACTAACAAAAGGTGAGGTGTGCTGCCAATGAAGACAAGAGGCATCGGTTTCTTGCTCACATGCCACGCAAGGAGAACAGGCAGACAGTTGATCTAGCAGATGCTATCGCAAGAGAGAATGGTAATGTTATGGAACGAATTTTTTTCTTCATCCCACTATTGTTAACATCTCTGATCATTGGTTTCTCATTTTGCAGAGTGTTTACTCATTAAAAGGTTCGAAAGGTCCAGTGTTTCCTCTCCGATCAATCCTCGTCTTCTTCATTGCATTATTTGGCTTCTACGTCTGCTACTTCTCCTTTAATCAGTTAACTTTCGAAAATGAAGAAAAAATGACAAACGAAGAAGAACAAACAAAAAGTATTTGCAGTAAACCTGCAGTTCCGCATGAGCAGAGGCGATATGTGCACTTCCCAAAGCCTATGACTTATGACAGGTAACTTGGTTTGAAGATAGATGGCTTACTCCAATGTTCTATGTATATAATTCGTGCATGTCATGTTCTCTGATTCTTGTTTCTGAACTCATTTCCTGCTTCAAAGGGGCGAATGCGCATGTACCCCGGTCCGTTTCTTTGTTATTGTGTCTATGCAGAGATCAGGAAGTGGGTGGTTTGAGACTCTGTTGAACAGCCATCCTAATGTCAGCTCAAATGGTGAAATCTTCTCTGTTAGAGATAGAAGAGAAAATATCTCAACTATTTTGAGGACTCTTGATAAACTGCATAGCATGGACTGGCTCACTAGTGCAGCAAAAAATGAATGCACATCAGCATTTGGATTGAAGTGGATGCTAAATCAGGTAAGCTATCATTGCATTATTCCCCACTTCACTGTGGTATGTGTGAAGGTTTACCCAGTGAGCTGCTTTCAAAGCACATATTGTTTGGTTGGTCAGAAGTGGCATACCCATAGGTCTTATCATGTAGCCTTTGACTATATTTATGTTCTTGTACTCCAAACCTAGCAACAAGGATTTTGATAACTTAAAAATGCTACTCATCATGCTCTTGCCCTGAGAAATGCTGTAGATATGAAGCATAAAAGCACTGGATTGCATTAAGATAGTTTGCTCCATGCATGTTTTGCAGGGACTCATGGAGCACCATGAAGACATTATTGATTATTTAAACAGAAAAGGGGCTATGGTGATACTTCTCTTCAGGAGGAATACATTACGGAGGCTTATCTCTGTGTTGGCTAACAACCATGATAGGAGAACAAAGCAGTTGAATGGCATTCATAAATCACACGTCCACTCAAAAGAGGAGGTAGCTCATGCATATGCAGTTGCAATTACATTTTCTGAAGAAATTTATTCTAATGCAATTTCTGGAGTTATGGTTAAGCTCATAAGCCTACTAATTAAGAACATGACTAATACCAAAGCCATCTGTCAGTTTTTGAATGAGCTAAAGTCCAACAGGCAATGAAGTAATGAAACAAAATATGAAATTATTGTATTAGTAAGATGGTTCAGCTGATATCATTTTGCTCCTACTGAAACAACCTTACCTGATTCTCTCTGGAAAGTAGTTCATCCTGTCTGTACCTTTTTCTTGGGCAGGCTGAGATACTAGCGAGATTCAAGCCAAAGATGGACGTGTCAACTCTAATCCCAAGCATCAGAAACGCTGAACATTCCATGAGAACTTGCTTGGGCCACTTCAGCAAGACACGCCACATGATCCTCTACTATGAGGATGTGATCAGCGACAAAAATGTAGTGATCACAAACAAACGACGTTCTCATCCTCTGACTAGCTCCAGGATTACTCAATAGCATAATTTTCCTTTTCTACGATTTATGCAGGCACTGTCTCGAGTGCAGGAATTCCTTGGAGTTCCGGTGACGAAGCTGTCCAGCCAGCATGTGAAGATCCACACCCGCCCCCTCCCGGACCTCGTCGAAAACTGGGAGGATGTGAGCGACATGCTGAACGGGACGAAGTACGCTCGGTTTCTTGATGATGCAGACTACGTCAAGTGATGGTTTCTAGTTCAGGGCCAAACGGGTCATGGATATAGTTCCAGTTTTAAAGAGTTCATAAATAGATTTTTCCTCTTTTTGGCCCCCACAAAAAGAGTGCGTAAGAGGGTTGCAGTTTCGACAGCGTTGTTTGTAGGCAGGAGGTTTACAGAAGGGATGAGGGAAGCAGAGATTATAAAAATTGAGGCGTTCATTTTCCGCCTTTTAGATTCTGTGTATAGATTTTTCTGGGTTTTTGGGTGTCCTCCAAAGGTGGCTCGCAATTGAGCTCCATTTCCGAAATTCTTCCAAGAAAACCGCAATGAGCAGATAATCAGATGCCGTTTGATACTTGTAGTTATTACTGACGACTTCTATTTTTTATTTCGAGTAGATCAGTATATTCTCCAGTGCTCCATGAACCCCAACCAGCAATTGATGCATCGCATTGAATTGCCGGCTATGCACACTTTTATTGCACAGGGTTTGATTCCTAGCACCGATTTGATTTAATTTTACTTCAACAGCGGTAATCCTCTTTCCTTGCAGCAAGTTTCTCTATTTCAGGAAGGGTACAAAGTTACAGATAAATGGAATTTCAAAACTTCTTATCTATATTTTGATGCTAACCCATCAGTCCTGAACAAGATTATCCTGAAAATATTTCCTCTATGGTATGAAAAAAAATGTTTTGCGAATTCTACATGGATATACAACAGTTTGTTGATACAACAGCTGTAAGAACAGTCGGTCTCAATCTGATTTCCTGCGGGAAAATGACTTCCGCTCCGACAAAGGGACAATCACCTCGCACATGTTTCTAATCATGCCTCTGTCATATATATTGTTTTTCACAACTGGTTCCACACTCGGTCTTCGGGACCTAACAAAGAATGACCTCCATTTGCTTGGAGGAGCTTTGTGTGCCTCGCTGTTAGATGAGCCCATGCTGGCCTTGAGTGCAGCAGCATTTGCCTTCGCTTCGTTCTCCTTTTTCATCCACATGATGTAGTCTTGCCATTTGAATGACTGAAGAAGATTGTGCAAAGAATCCACAAAGGAATTTTTGTATTAGAAACATCCTTCAAACTATTGTTTTATACAGTTAAATTCAGGAAGCTGAACCTAGCTCGGTTGAGTGTGGATGTACACCTAGACCACTCAGGTTCAAATCTTATCGAGGGGAATTTGGGTGCCTATTTTCTTCTTAATATAAAGACACATAGTTACTCCTAGGTTGGCCTAGTTTTTTTATAATTAAAGTCATTTTCCCACTTGATATAGCACTTCATGTCTACTTGAGAGAGGCATCTGATTATTTAAAAAATCTGCCCACAGTGATATATGCTTCATCTAGAAAAATTCTTCGGATTTTTTTTAAAGAGAAAGTTATACTTTGTCCACCCAAACAAAAGCCATATCCCTAAGGGAAGCTAGTCTTTTAATTATAATATTTAAAAGACTACAACAAAGAATGATAAACAGGAACAAAGTGTACGTGTTGAGATAGAAATTTTGATTAAATTTCAAATGTTTAAGTGCAGTTGTCAATTATGCCTTACCTCATTGGTTGTTGTATTTGTTAAACAAAGGTGTGCATGGTAGGCGCAGAAACCACCAAGTAGCAATGCTAGTATAGCCAAAAATACACTCAGAAGTATCTGTGTGTTATGTACAGCAAGCAGCCACTGCAAAATTGACCAGAGTAAAAAACCAGATACAGTAGAGCAATAAAAAAAGATTGATTCATTGTGTTCCACTATTATACCTGTGCAACATGTGGAAATAATCCCAAGAATGAATTCTCAATACCATAATAAGCTGTCAAAATCCAACAAGAGTTCAATTCAAATGCGAAAATATAAGTCCATTAAAAGAAGACATGTTACGTAGCACGGTTTATATGATCCCTCTATTAGTGTATGCAGGTCGTTCATAACAGATTCAGAAATTACAGAGATTCAGCAAGATGGCACACAATTTCCTAAAATGTGCTACTAGGAGAGTTTAACCCTCCCATAAGAGAACTCAATTCTCCTATGCGAATGGTTAAGCTTTATAGCAGATATGTTAAGTTGCTCAAATTGAACAAGGCAGCAAGTTCTCAAGAAGGCATTGAATTACCTGTGAGAATGTAGATAACTTTCCTCTCTTTTAGTTCGCCAGCAAGAATGAAGCCAAGGACTAGTGCCCCGTACACACATATAAGAAAGTGCCTGTTATGAAGGGAGGACAAAGTAAATAATAAAACATCTAGGGGAGAAAATGAGAAGACTATGTCAATAAAAAAATGTTCAATAGTCATCAATAACAAACTTTTTAAATATTTCAGGTTAGTAAGTCACCTTGATGATTAATTAGCTTGCTACTTATGACAATTACACAATTATGACTATTACAAAAAGGCTCTAATGTTTGGCTAGGTTGAATAGCCAAGTGGCTAACTAAATCTCCCGGATTGATTTGGCAATGCAAAGATAAGATGATCTATAAGTTATAACAAAACCCATGAAGTTACAGCACAAATCGATTAGTAGTTAACACTACATCTAAACAACTGCATTTTGCACACTACATTGTAAAATTATGTGGTAGAGTTCTAGAAAGCAAAGCTTTTTCACATACAAACAAAGAACAGAGCAAGGAGCCAATGATCCAATTTATTGTAAGAAAGGTAATCTTGAAGCCAAAGTCAGATAACATATCTATTTTGAGACGTTTACTTGTCTTTTCACATTAATTGATGTCCTATTGTTGTTATTGTAGTTGGGTTAATATTTGGTACTAAAAAAGAATGGCAGTTCATTCCACAATAGTAACACAGAGGAGCTCTAATTGGGAATCATGTTGATGTTCAGAATTTTTATTTAGGCCATAAAAGACAGACAGAAGGTAAACATAGAAAAATATAAAGAATTATCTGTGAGAAATGGCATGAGCCTTCAGATTTCTCATTTAGGCCAGACAAAGATTATAAGGTAGGCTGAAAAAGAAAACCTGAGCAAAACTCACCAAACCAAAAAGGCCACAAAATAGCGAGTATTTTTCTCCCCAATGCAATTATTCTGTATCAAGAAGGACAAATTCAGAACATAAATAAAAGCAAAAAAAATACCATCAAGCAGCAAGTGCAAGTACCATCCATCCACAATGATGATCAAATCGAGCAACACATTTATCACATATTCTGCAGTGCTTTGCCCTGGCTGGTCTGCACATAAATGACTGATGAATCACTTTAAGATATGAAATAAAGGTAACAGATATAATGAGCATTAGAAGAGAATGGAAGTTATTTATCCTAGAATCTTAACAAAATTAAAAGGACTTCAAAGAATGAAAGAAATCAGTTCTATCTGTTGCACATGTGTTGGATTACTTATTGCATCTCCCCTGTGAAATTCTACGGTGGAACTTACAAGAAAAGCTAATTACCATCTTACAGATTACTATTCCAAAGTCCTCAGCATGCAATAATTAGCTGATAGATTAGTAAAATATACCTAGTAATCTTGCAAGTAGAACATTCTTTCTCCACAAAAATGATGTTGTCATATGGGTAGGCAGATACATATTGAGAGAAATTCTCAGCAGTAACGGTCCCAGGATCAGAAAAGCTAGTGAGCACGAAGAGTATAGCACCAACAGCAACAGCAACTATGCTCAAATATCTGCACAATCAGACCTCTCATCGTTAGAAATGGACAATGAAATCTATCCCAAATTAGTAAATATTTTGCAAGCTACCTGTGCCATCCACTCACATAATACCCAGGAATGTACTCGAAAGATGTCTGCACTATCATAAAATATGTCACCCCAATTATGGCAACATAAAACACCTGCAGTTGAGAGAAGAAATGAAGTCACCAACTACTGTTTTGGAGCTGCTGCCGACACTAAATGTTTTATGCATTCAGCTAACACATCAGGAGCAAAACTCTCAGCTCAGTTGGGAGTTTCATATAAGAATAAGAGTGAGCTACAGATTTTCCATGGCAAGCATTTTATGCCAGCTCATGTGTCTAAGGATATTAGTTGAATAATCAATATTCAATAAGCCAAAATTCTCAGTGAAAACAGGGAATCTAACTATAGGAGGAACTGAAATTGACATGAATTATATGTATGTATTATCCATTCATAATAGAACCAGTGTGCTGCCTATTTCAGAGCAGAGAGTTTAAATTCAGTTCGACTGTCCAAGCATATGTTTATACATGCCAAGTGATGCCAGAAAGTAAACTATTCTCACTTGGTCTACCTTCCGGTCCTCACTCACTTTTCCCGCCTTCCAAATCCGTTTCTACCCCCCTCCTCCCCCTGCCTTTCTTACCTCCCTCCTTTCACAATCTTCCTCCCAAGTATTCACATTTCATAACCTCGCACACCTGTGTGACAACTGCAATGACTTATAGTGGTTGGCAACCTACATTTAGTTCACTCCAATTCAACCTACATATAAGGCATACACCTCATGCATCCAAGCTACACCAGCTAAGAAGCAGAGTTGCACAAAGCCTTTAACAATTTCACAGAACCTGAAGAATATAAGATCCCTCCCTCAATCAGCAGGATTTGGCTACATGTTTACTGTTCGGAAAATGCAGCAGGTTTACCCAATGCATGCAACTAACCGAAGCCCCAACATATTCAACATTTCAACCAACTACATTATAATTCAGAACAAGCTCCAAATTTGCAGAACTAAATCGAGCATCAGGGTTTCCAAGGACGCATCATGACGATTAGGGAAATTTTGCTACAGAACCCACACCCCCTATCAACAATTTGACAGCTATCCGGAATCACTCAGCATTAAGCTTTCAGAACTGAAAGCGAAAAAACCTAAATCCTCACTAGATGCCCTTTTCGTCGCGAATAATTCACCCCATCATGGACAACTCAAGACGCTTTTCCCCAATCACTGCCAATTCAAGTACTGAATGAGTAGTTACGTACCTGCAGGATCGGGTTGGGCCGGTCGCAGCAGTACTGCTCGACGCCGAGGACGAGATCCCTGGCCCCGGTGCCGCATACCGCCTGCACGAACCGCCTGCGCGAACAAACCCTTCACTCGCTAAGCCGGGGCGGGAGCGAAGGGAAGGGGAGGAAGGAGGCGCGAGAACGTACAAGAGGTAGTGGTAAGCGCCAAAGGTGAGGAAGTGGTTGATGCTCTGGATGAAGGTGCCCTCGAAGATGGGCCACTGCCCGCACAGGAACGACACCACCACCAGCGCCGTCACCGACCCGTGCGCCACCAGCAGCCACGGCACCTCCATCCCGCCGCCGGCCCCTCCCGTCGCCCTCCCCGGGGAACCGCAGCCGTCGCCGCCACCGGTGATTCTGATCGATCCAGTCAGAGGAACCGCCGCCGGACGGAGGAAACAACGCGAAGCAACCTCCTCTGCCTGGGCACCTGAGTTGGGAGACGTGGCATTTGCGAGGTTTTAGGCCTTTTTACAGAGATATTTCACATTGACAAAAAAAAAACCTTACTTATCGTCCAATGCAAATCATTCTTTTCTCATGAGTCCCCCAATGTTTACCTCAATAACTCCTCGTTATTTGTAAAATTTATTGCCGCAGCCCACGTCAATGGCAGATAGAACTATCATTTGTGATGATATGATTTTTTGGAAATATCATTATCAAAAGGAACAGAGGGAGTAGTACGGAGTACTAGTTCGGATTTAAAATTATTTCTTAAGATTTGAATTTTGCTATTTGGAGAGAGTTGCTCTAAAATTCAGAATTTAGGTTAGACTAGCAAAATACCCGTGCGTTGCTAGGTAAAAGATCAATTGTGTTTTTTAAACTTATTATATTTTTTATTTCCATCACTAAATTTTTATTGCATATCTAGACATTTAATAGAAAACCAAAAGAATTTTGACTTAATTATTTCCTTCAACTCAAATACCTATTAAATTAAAACTTTTTTTATTAAGCAAGAGAGTTGCTACAGAAAAAATATGTAACCATGTTGTACGACCACATTCACATATATTCTGGCTTAGCAAATACCATTGTTGTCTGAACACTGCGTATATACGTTGGTAGATGTGGATCAATTTCTAAGTGTAAGTAAGTCTACACCGACACTACTCAATATGCGATAATTTTTATCTTCATGTATATTTTTTCTACTCTAGTACATATTGGACTCCTAATAAATACCATGTTTTTTTTCCAGCGACAAACGGTACCTAAAGTTTGGAAACTAAATAGATAGCTTGAAATTTTTAAAAAAAATATTTGCATGTATGTTCCTTGCAAACTAAAAATATTTTTTTAATGTGATACCAAAAGGAATACTATAGCTCTGACCATTGCCACGTATGGCATGGATGCCCTATCCGGTTTCCTAGTTCGCTTTCTCCTGATTTTGCGTCCTATGCGTCGACTCAAGTGGGGGAAGTTAGTTTTTTTTTCCGGTTTTCTACTGGTTCACCCTGAGGGACACTAGAAATTCAAAATCTACTCGTATTTCCAACCTAGTCTCCCACGATAGCTCACCGCCAGCCACTCGTACGCTGAATCCACCGCAACCCCTTCAAAATCAGTCCCAAAATCCAATCAACCTACAAATCCAGCACCCCACATTCTCGGCCGTCGATTTATCTAATTTCCTCATCGGAGAGGCCTCCACGCCTTGGTCGTGGCCATGGTGAGTTGAGGTGTTCGCCGCCCCTGCTGCCACTGGCGACATCGACCCTCGGCGCCACCGGTAGCTACCTCTCCGTGAGCCGCAGTAACCCTTCAACATCTGCTCCCTGGTGCTGCCAGTCTCAACGCTCCCTCCGTTCCAGGTGATGCTAAGTCAACGCCGCCCGCCGGGGCCAGGGAGGCTGCTCGGGCATGGCCGGGCGGGGTGGCCGTGGCGGGCGGCGGGGCCGAGGCCGGGGCAGCACGGGTGGCTGGGGTGGCGGGTTCAAGGGCCCTCCTGCGCGTGCTGTCCCTCGCAGTCGACCGCCTCCGCGCGTCGTTCAGCTTCTCGCTGCCGACCACGCGCCGCTCTTCGAATATGCGGCCGCGGAGCCATCCCCCTAGCTGCCGGCGAGGGGGGCCGCGGCGGCGGCGGGGAATGACGGCCACGACGATGAGCTCAAGCGCGAGGAGGTGGTGTGCATCGAGAGGACCCGGTTGGAGGCGGCCATGGAGCTGGCGCCCAGCAGCCGGCGTCCGCGGACGAGGAGGACGCGGAGGGCGGTGGCGGCCGAGGAGTCGACGCGCGCGCACGACGTCGTCGTCACCCCTGCTCGCGCCCACCTCGCGGCGGCGGTGGTGAGGGAGGCCGGCGTCGGTGCTGGTGCTGGGCTCGGCGAGGTGTTGGCGGTGGAGGTGGACGCGCGCGCGGACGACTTCATCTGGCGGTTCCGGGAGCAGCTCCGGCTACAGCGCCTCGACTCCATCCTCCGCTACCGGGACACGCTCACGTACCGCGGTTAATAAATCAATTGTTAGACCCACCCGTCAATGACTAAAGTTGGATCAAATAAAAAAAAGTGGGCAGCAGGATCCACACTTTATAAATAGTACTAGTATAGATAGATTTTGTAGAGGTGATGCTCGTTGGGTTTCCGCCCCTACCGGTCAATCATTATCTTCAAAATCAAAAGTAGACCGGTAGTATAGATAGATTTTGTAGAGGTGATGCTCGTTGGGTTTCCGCCCCTACCGGTCAATCATTATCTTCAAAATCAAAAGTAGACCGGCAGGTTAAAGTCCCGTTTGGTTTGAGTTGTCTATGCGTAAGCAACTAAAAATAAGTAACTTATTTGCTTATGAAACCAATCACCCTTGCTTATTGGGTTACTTATGGGGCTGCTTATTTTTAGCCTTGTGTTGCTTATGAGGACTAAAAGGTGGTCTTTACCCCTGCCTTCATTTATGGCTGGGTGACTCCCCCTTTCTCTCTCCTCCCATCCCTGCTCTCTCCCCCCACCGATCCCCTTTCTCTCTCGTTCTCTCCCCCAGATCTCTCTCTCCTGCGTCCCGTGCGCCATCCCTGGCGGCGGCGCCCCTGCGCCATCCCCCGCCGCTCCCCCCGGATCCCAGCCGCTAGAAGCCCCTGAACTCACCGCCGCCGGCGAAGCCCCCGCCACGTCGCCTTGGAAGGCGAGCCTACCGATGTCTCGCGGCTCCTCGAGCCTTCCCAGCACTGCCTTGCCCCCGGGCCCCGGGAGCACATCCGCCTCGTCCCCCGCGGCCGCCGCGACGACCCCCAGCGCGCGCTGGAGCTGCATGGCCCCCGCGGGAGCCGGAGGAGGGAGGATGAGGGGAGCAGCCGCCTGGAAGCGGGGGATAGGGCAACGGCGGTGGGGGATGGGGCTTCTGGCAGCGGCGGCGGCGGGGCTTCTGGTGGCCATCGTGCTCAGGGCCATCAGGATGAGGAGGAGGGAGGGGCCCCGCGAGGCCGCGCAGGGAGGTGTAGGGATGTGACGCAGTTGCCGGCGTCCCAAGCGCAGCACGCGGAGGCAGCGGGGGAGGAGGAGGGGGACCGCGCGGCGCGGAGGCCAGCGCGCATGAGGTGCCGACGGCCATGGATTTGGAGCTCTGCCATGGAGGAGTGGGCCCGTGGGAGAAGGAAAAAGGGCAGGAGCAGTAATAATTAGGGGCAAACACGTCAATGTCCACCTCATTCAATGTTGTTTAGCCCAAGCAACCAAACAGCTTGGACTAAAAATAAGCAACTCAAAAAAAATAACTTTTAGCTGCTTATAATAAGCAAGGGGAACCAAACAGGCTTTAAGAGAGGGCTAGATACGCAAAGAGGTCGACTTTTATTCAAGGTATCGATGAGTAATGGATTACATTATATATTGTTTAACATGTTTCAAAATCTAATTGCATATGTTTGTAATATCTGCGACCATTTTTTTGTGATTCTGCGCCAGCAGCCGGACGTTACTCGCAGTGCGAGCACTGAACTGGCCCGATCGCAGGAAATCGAAGTGTTGAAAGCGTTCCCCGTTACTTCAACTGCAAGACGCCACTATGTAGCTTTTCACAGTTCACAAGGAAAAGCGCCGTGAAGGACGTCGGTTCACAGGGCTCACGAGTTCCACCAGGGCATTTCTGATCCTAGAGCAGTTTCTATTCAATTTTCTAACCCTGCCTAAATACAGGACTCAAATGGTTATAATTCCATTCAAACCTTGTCTCAGCCAATAGATCATTTATCAAGATGCCTTCATGATAACACAGTAACAACAATACCTAAATTTGCAGTAGGGCAATCCATTAAGACGGGGTGAAAATGTCCTTGGCAAATAGCCAAATAGACGATATCATTCAAGCAAAAAGAATACAGAAAATTCCATAACAGTACCATCAGTTTGAAATGCGCAAAACGGCAAAAGCCGTGACACAAAAAAGATAGCGTGTGTCAAAACCGACAGCATCACCTGTCATACAAGCATGTTTTACTAAAAGCCTACTGAACTCTTCTAGGGAAGATTGTTCAAAATAAGGGATTGTCTGCAGTTTCCATCCTCCCACCTCCATTCCAACGCATCCCAAACAGCATCAAATTTATCTGGGGCTGAATGAAAAACCATCGTGTAAATATGAAATTATCACAAAGAATGTACAAAAGCAACAAAACAAAAATGCAACATTTAAGAGCGAGGTCTGGACCTGGATACAACAGCTGGACCATGTCTGTCAGTGACTGGTGACACACGAGGTTTGCCCCCATCTGGGCTTGGAGATCGACTATGTGACCTGCGGTGCCTGTTGGCCCGAGGACGTGGAGAGCATGATCCCCCAGGTGAGTAATTATCACGGTGGTCCCTGCCCCTATAAATAGTTTAAGAGTTCAAAATCCTGAGTATGGATGTCACGCAAAGGACAAAAGGAGCACTACATCAAAAGCATAATACCTGGAAAGTACAAGAACAAGCAGAATCATCAACAAACTAAATTATATATAACTGAACACTTGTCAACAGCAGCTAGCAGTACAGTACCACTTTTATCCCAAGACAACTGAAGTATAAAGCGAGATATCAATTTTTACCTGTCCCATATCAATAAAAGCTACCCAGTTTGATCCAAACATGCAATGTGCAATGCATTAAGGTGCTGGCTCAACATAATCAGCTCACTTGAAAAATACTCTTTCCCCCAGGTTTCTTAGCCAAGATTATCTTTACACTCTGGGTGACAGTACTGCTTTATCTTTAAAAGTAATGCCTTTCACATTCTCCAACTCTGGAGGTCACTGTACTTTCACTTTGCTCTTTATTCTCCAAACATCATGGTTGTCTTTTGGTCTTACACACTATATTCTTTGTTGACTGGATAATAAACACAACCAGAACAGAACAATTCAGAGCAAAATTCAAAGCCTTTTGTCAACATTAACATATATTATTACACCAATCAACAAATGTCAAACAATCTAACAAACCATATCGCTAATGAAACATGGCAAGCATGCCCAAATGTAAATGTAGGAAAGGTATGTTTATCAGTTTCTTGTCAATAGTTGGTTTATTTTGTTTCTTGTAAGTAATTAACAATTTAACATTCTGGACGAGCAACACAATCATTCTCGAGTCTTCAAAGTCAGTTATAAGCATGACTAAAAAGATAAAAAGTTACTCAACAAGCAAGGTAAATTAGATTTCTCGAGTCACCAATACACAATTTTGACCGCTGCTTTTATACGAAATAACAGCCAGATATTGTAACATTATCTTCTGAAAACATTTTTCATGATAAACCCAATGATATTTTCACATGAACAAACTAAATATTTCTTTACAATGCTGGTAATTTTAGAGGTTTGATTTCTAAAACATCATATGTTTACGAATGGGCTATAATATCCATCTCCTGCTTGTTTTACCTAAATTCAAATGAATCACTACGACAGTACGGATTTTCAGGCTATATGGATTTATTAACCTCAAAACAAAACTTCTAGACAAGCTGATGCCCTCTCTTTTCTTTTCTAAGAAGGGCTTGTGCTGGAAATTTTTAGAAATTTACAAGCTTAGACATGCTAAAATAAAATACTAGGAACACTGTAACTAATGTAGCATATTAATCCTACTGGTTTGATCATGGTCAACAGTATGTCCATAAGAACTGAACTACTGAAAGAAAAAAAAGCATAAATTCAACTATTCAGAAGCCAAAAATAGACATTCAAAGGATCTATAGGAGTGAAGAACAATCAACATACTCATCTATTCAACAGAAATTGGATTCATACCTGAAGTGATGCCTAAGTGGAGACGGTGAGGGTGAATGAGCTGCCAGGAAACAAATAGCGTTTACTATTTTACAGTAAAATGGAAAAAATGTAACATCTAAATTTTATGAACCGCTTTACACTTACAGTGGGAACGAGACCTTGGAGATCTTGATAGTGATCGTCTTGTGAACCTTCCATCCATGTACCTACCACTACAGCAACAGAAGCACGAATTATTTCTTTGCTTGCTTCAAGTTTACTACCACTAAGGCCAATCTAGAGCGCCGATAAAGGATGAACTTACCTTATTCTTGTTCTCATGCGCATTTCTTGCGGTGTTTTTCTATTCTCTTCAGCATAAACTATTGAAATCTCTTGACCACCAATAACTTGATGATTCATCTCTTGCTTGGCCACTGCAGCATCCTCAGGGTAGCGGAATTTCACGAATCCAAAACCACGAAGTTCCCTGTAACATCGACCATTTTAACTAATAATCAAGAAAGAAGAAACTTATTGTAATTCAGAAAAGGACAAGTCATCATTCCAAACTTCCAACAGTTGGTTGTTTATTCCCATCACCAATTAAAAAGAATGGGCAAAGACACATAAAACAACTGTTTATCAAAGACAGAATATACAGCATAAACTCCACCATGATATCATAGAGGGCCTTTATTGACAAAAAAGAACAAGGCATTTTCATTGAGAGAATTTCGACCCATTTCTACTAAATTTTCATTTGTATCCAAATGGGTCAAACTAATAGTCTTCAAATGAACTTTGGAAATAAACACTAAAGCTTCATAGTGTATTAGTCTTCTAAGTGTGCCACATAATTCATCTGCTTTTTCATATTCAAAAAAGTGTCTGTCTATGCACAAGTATTATAGCCTCAATGAAGAGGTTGGCATGAGGCTGAACTAAAATTTGATATAAGAAATGCAAAAGAAAGCTATTCTCACCTGGTGTGGAAGTTCCTTGGAAGGTAGACATCCTTTACAGGGCCGAATTGCTCAAATGGAACACGGATATCTTCTGGCCTGAAGCAGATGGGTAAGAAAAAGCAGTTCATCAAGCTGTAAGATCTGGGGTGTACATGGTGGCAACCACTAAATAAGATGTGGAAACATCTTGTTCATAGATCTGATCACTGATATGATTATATCATATGGTTGAGCAAACCTAAAATGCTTGGATTATAACTGCTAGCAGTGTTCCTTGAATACCATAATACTAACAATCGCGAGCACCAACTCCATATATGAACCAGTAATCTATTTTCTTAAAAAACCAAAGTGGTTGGAAAATGTCATCCCACTACATCAAATTAAAATCCAGATTTGATTCTAAAATTGTCAAAGCCTTAAACAGGACTGATCTAACATATGAATGATATGATATATAGATCCAAGGCCACAGGCAGTTGTTCCTGCTGTGGGTCCAGACTGAGGGGATTCAGTGGAACAGGATTGGCTGGGCGGTTGGATTTTGCGGATTGGGAAATGGATCTAACTGCGCGAAATGTCACCTCCGATGGGATTGCCAACAAGACACGGAGCTCAGATTAAGAATGCACACAATCATGTTAAGACCATTTAGTGAATGGCTTCCAAAATCCAAAGCATTTTTCATGGCAGATGGAATTATTTCTCTCCTAATACATTTTTACATTTTTATAAACAATCTGAGTAGTTATTTATGCACACATCTTCAGTTAACCATCAAAAAGGGTTAAACAACCCATTGCAGTGAGGTTCAAGCAAGCGTTTGTCAGCATGTAAACAACCAAACAATTCGTCATCACAAGTGAACAATTGAATCAAAGCTAAACTTATGAGAAGAAACAATTGTATTTGTTTTGTTGTATCACGTTAAGGGCCAATAAACATAAAGGGAGTCAATGACTAATTAAACTGTCCTAAGCAACAAAACAACGACTAACAATACAACTGAGTCAACAAGATGTATCTGCATGCAACACCAACAAAATATAGAGAGGTTAGGATTGACGGCTTAGCACATCGACCAAACCAGATAGCGCCGAGTCCACGAACCCTACGGTCATATGCGAGCTATAGAACCCCAGGCACGAGGCACAACGAGAATTCACCTGACTGTGAGGGAGATGTTGCGGATGAGGAGACCGGACTGCGCCGACGGCCGACCGTAGAAACGCCGGGGTCCGCCTCCGCCGCCCCCGCCCCCACGGTAGCGGTCGCGGGGGTCGTCGTAGTGCTTGCGCCTAGGAGGGCTCCGGCTGTACCGCCTCCGCGGGCTGTAGCTCCAGCTCGGACTCCGGCTGCGGTAGCCGGCCATCGTTCGTCGCGGATGCTGCGCCGCGCCTGAGACGAGGAACCGGCTTTGCTAGGGTTTCTCCGGGGTTTGGCTCAAGGTGTTTTCTGTCGAGAGATTTTGATTTTTGACACCCAAGAAAATGGATTTGAGAGGGAGGGGGGAGAGAGAGAGAGGAACAACTGAACAAGGCTCTTATGAGATGAGAGAGACAGCGCCGGAAAGCCCCATGGGCCAACTTTGTGTCGGCCCACAACCAAATATGGGCATCTTCACACACAGCGCGGACAAATCTCTCGCGCCGCCGCCGCCGCCCGCTAGCGCCGCCGCCGCCAGGGCACAGCCATGCCCCCATCTCGCTTCCTTTTCGCTAGGCGCCTCTGCTCCGCTCCGCATCCGATCCCGTCGGCACCCTGACGCCATCCACGGTCTCGACGCGGCCGAGCTCGCGCGGCCGCGGCCCTCGGCACGTGTTTCGGAGTCCCGCCTCCTCTCCCTGGTCCCAGCAGCCGTCCTCTCCGACCCGGATTTTGCCCGCCTCACGCTCTCCCGCCTTCTCCCCGCCCCAGCCCCATCGCTCCGCTTCCTCCGCTTTCTCTCCTCACACCTCCCCGCCCCCGCACCAGACGCCGCCCCGGCGGGCGCCTCCCCTCCGCTGCCCGGGGTCGATGAGTTCCTCCTCCGCCTCCCACCGCGACTCGCCGCCGACGCTGCCGACCTCCTCGCCTCCCAACTCGGCATCCACCCTTCCCTCCGCGCCCTCAATACCGCGTCCCGTGTCGCACTCCGCGCCGCTCGCCCGGACCTCGTCTTCCGCCTCTTCTCCGCCTTCTCCTCCTCGCCCGACTACCCCGGCGATGCCACCACTGTCGGCTGCCTCGCGCGGGCCTACGCCGCCGAGGGCCGCCCCCTCGACGGGCTCCAACTCCTTCGCGACGCAGCGCGCCGCGGGTCCCCTCCGCCGGCCGACGCCGCTGCCGACGTCGTGGGCGCCTTCGCGGCTGACGGCAACTTCGCCAAGGTCTCGGCGACGCTCCACCTCATGATCGCCGCCGGGTCCATCCCGGACACGGTGGTCTACCAGCGGATCATACATGGGCTCTTTGCGCGAGGGGAGGGTAGAGAGGCTCTTCGTGTGTTCAGAGAGATCAAGCAGCGGGGCTATGAGATTGACAGAGCTATGTATACCATGGTGATCCACGGGCTATACGAAATGCGGCGCACTAGACATGCACGGAAGATGTGGGATGAAATGGTGGGCAGGGGGTTCGAGCCCAATGAGTATGCCTACTGCTCCCGTGTCACTCACTATTGCAAAGCTGGTGATTTTGAGAAGGCCCGCAAGGTATATGATGAAATGCTTGGGAAGGGGTTCAAGCAGACCACTGTTACCTGTAACATTCTCATCAAAGGGTTCTGTGTCCATGAGAGGGTGTATGACGCACTTGAGGTGTTTGAGGAAATGTCAATAAAGGGGATCAAGCATGATGTGATCACTTATAACACATTAATCCGGGGCCTATGCAAGGTTGGGATGTTAGCCGAGGCAATACGGATGTACGAGTGGCTATCATCATCTGGTTTGGAGCCGACAGTGTCAACCTTCAGTCCGCTCATAGCCACCATGTGTAAGGAAGGACAGGTGGATGCTGCAGTGGACCTGATCAAGTCTATGCAGGCTAAGGGCTTGGAGCCATTGGTGTGGAACAATGATTGCATCATCAATGGGTTCTGTAAGATTGGTAGATCAGATGAGGGTATGGCATGGTTGGCAGGTATGTTGAAGAACAACATAAAACCTCGACAACAGACATTTAATTCTTTGGTGGAATCGCTGAGCACCTCAGGGCGAGTGGATGATGCGTTGCTGATCCTAGATATAATGTTCAAAGTTGGATTTGAATTAGGCAGGTGTGCCTGTACCATACTTGTTGATAAGCTATGCACAGGCAATGTATTGTACTCACACCAACTGGATGATATTTTGGCGAGCAACCAGTAGCAATCAACTGCCTTGCGTATGGCATAAATGTTTCTTTGGCCCTCCCAAGACTGATGTGCCCACCAAGATCGTGTTGTTTTGACTCTGTCAGGGGGGTTACTCAAATGCCTTCTGCAGAAGATTCTGATGATCAGAAAATTTTGATGTTATTGTTGGTTCGTAATTGACTCTTGACTAGCGTTTTTGCAATTGCCGTGGAGCTTGCCGAGTGTCGTAGCTCCTGTAGTGTCACTGTAGAATTTTCTTGAAGAATCAAAAATAGTTATCAATGTGTATCATTCAGAGATGAGAATAATGCACTATACTCAGAGTTCCTTTTGCTGCAAAATATGAGTAATACTCTGAGAGACATTTCATGTTGTCAAAATATCACAGAGAAGATTTTTCTTCACACAAACTTTTAACAGTGTAACTGTGTAGGAATCATTGTAGTGGGAAATGGTTCAAAAAAGGAGCTAACTCCTGCATCCTGATACTAACTTTTTGAAGGCTGTTGCAAATGTAAATCTGATCAACCAAATTGCATGGTAAGGGATTACGTTTGCACCCTATAGGCACACAGCACATACTCCAACTTTCACTGCTTTACCATGTACCTGTTGTTATGTAGATTTCCAACAGATGGTGTTGAATCATGTGCATCATGTTATTGGCCGTACCAGAGCAACGCCGTTTTGTCTTGCAAGGGATGTGAGGTATGCTCTCTCCTTTCTTTCTGTTTTCCCTTTGGTAGTGTTCTTCTCTGTCCCGTTCAGCTTTCTTATGTAGCTAAAAAGATAGAAGGACTATTTATGATTTACCTGGACCATGTGTATAAAGCTGAATGACAATGCTTGTAGCCTGAAGTTGTGATTGTAAAATCAGCTCAGGTGGTTGGCAAAACTGAGCAAATGAGATTTTCCAGAGTGCAAATCCAATGTTTGCATCATCAGAGCTAGTAGAAGCAGCAATATCTCCACTGAACCTTTGTAGGATACATCTGGTAAGTTGCTCGTTCCTGGTCATGGGTAACCCGTAACTAGCTGGTGCTTGATCATGTGCGTGGCTCTTAATTTAGCTCCAATCTCATTAGCAGCTCCACTGAATGACAATGCTTTTCGCTTGAAATTGTTACCACGACTGTAAAATCAGCTCAGATGTTCGCCAAAATTGAGGAAATGAGATTTTCCTGAGTTCAGATCCAACGTTTGTTTTTGCTAACTCAACAGATTGGACAAGGAATTATTCGTCTTTACAGGTATCTTGTACAAGTCCCCACATTGTCTCCACTGAACTTGTGTAGGATGCATCCGGTAAGCTGCTCGTTTCTGACAATAGGAATCGCGACTTAAGGTAACCTGTGAGCTGTTGCTAAGCTGATGCTTGTTCTCGCTAGCAGCTCTGATTGGAAAGCCTCATTGGCTAACAGCCTCTTGCGAGCGTCCTTTCCAGCATTGGAACAGAGGGTGCAAAGGGAGGCGCTATTACATTTCTTGGTTAGTGTTTTTTTTCCTGATAAATTTCTTGGTTGGTGTTAGTGCACTGTGCTGCGGAGCTGGAAGAGGCACACAAGTAATACTGTTTTGCGGCACTCCGTACAGAGCAGTGACGTGGAAGTATGCGTGCAGGATCCATCATTGGAGGCGACCGGGTGGGCTGGAGAAGTGGAGACAGACCTGTGTCGAGTTGAATGGTTCTATGGTCGATCTGCAAAAACACAGCGCCTAATGATTGGGGGAATCCGGGAGTTTGTGCACGGATCCCACGTCGGTCTGCCGTAACATGCACGGGCTTCGGCTCGACTGCTGGAGGCGTCCCACCGGCAGCCATGATTCTTTGACCAGGTGGGGGGGTTTGGTTGCTGACTTGCTGTTGCAGCCCATGGCTTCACTTGCCAGTCAGGCCACACACACACTGAGTCACTGACACACACAATGTGATCGGCTGCATGCGTCCATGTGAGAAATCATCGAAACAGTATCGTTATCGTATATACTATACTGCACTATCATGTGGCTGATTATGTACTGTTCACCGCTAGAAACAGTGAGATATTCTTTTGTGCAGCTGATTGTTAGTATGCTGTATTCGTTTGCAGCTGATCATTTTACTCGATGAGGGGAGCCAAGTCCCGAGCGAGAGACGAAGCGCGGGGTCAGTGCGCACTAGCACTCGGCTGGGGTGTTCCTTGACGATAGTGATGCATCATCATCGTTCGATTGCTGCGTCATGTTGTCTCGTATAATTTCCTTCTTTTTTTTGAAATAAAAATGTAGTCTCGTATAATTCCGAGCGAGCTCTACCGACATGGCACGCCATTTAACGATATCCTTCGGGTTTCGACCGTACGCGTACTCCAAGAAGGCAAACTCCAAATGAAAAGAATCATGGCTGCCGGTTGAGTGGTGCATGGGCAGAGAGATGGCAGTCGGCACCCCCTCAGCCATGATTTCGATCGGTTGAGTGGTGCTAACTGCCAACCGATGATCCATCTCCGCTCATGCACACACAGGACAGGCCTAGCCAACGCGGGGGAATATTAACCACAATCCAAATCTGTAGGACTTGGAGCCCGATTTGAATTAACGCAACGGTAATCGTAGATCAGCCGGTGCCGTAAAAGCTTAACAAATGGTTGGTGATATATAAGCTCCGACATAAGATATTTTCCTAGGAATGAAGCACGGCTACATTCATATGACAGATATTTTCCGGAACGCTGCTGGCTTGTGAGTTGTACAAGTTTTTACCTACAGCGTGCACAGGATTAAACCTGCATTCTGCTCTCTGGACTCTGGTGTCAGCCTGTCACCAACCAACCAGATCAAGATCCTTCGTCTTCCTAACCCTGATCTCGCAAAAATTTTAATGTTATGGCGCCATCAGACGAGACAAAAAACCGCGGCGCTTAATCAACCACCCAGATCGATCATTCCACGACGAATCGCCACACGCGTCGAGAAGAAAATTGCCAAAAAGGGGCCGAGATATTTTCCTCCTCTGTCCCACTGACGCCGGGCCCCCGAGCGAGCCCCCGGCGCCAGGGTATAAATACCCCGCTGCTCCGCCACGCTTCGCGTCGCCCAACTCGTCACACAGCCCGCCCCGGAGGCCGGAGAGCACTGCGGCCTGCCTGTGCCGCCGATCCGCCGTGCGCGCGGGGTACTAGGACCGGTTGATTTGCGTGTGGGGGTTCCTGATCCGTTGGTGCGGAGCCAATGGGGATAGTGCGGGTCGCCGAGGATGTGGAGGCCGGGGTGGTCGGTGCCGGCGGCGGCGGCGCGGGCGGCGAGGTGACGGAGCCTCTTCTCCGGCTCTGCGGCAAGGAGGAGGACGCGGAGCCCAAGATCCGGGCCGACGAGGCGGAGGCGTCCGAGTGCGGGAGCGAGGGGCGGCAGGCGGGCGGAGGAGGGTCCCTGCGGATGGTCCTCGTCTCCACCGCCGTCGCCGTCTGCGGCTCCTTCGAGTTCGGCACCTGCGTAAGCCCCGCCGCCGCCTCATTAACCACG
Organism: Setaria italica; assembly: GCF_000263155.2. Classification (NCBI taxonomy): domain Eukaryota; kingdom Viridiplantae; phylum Streptophyta; class Magnoliopsida; order Poales; family Poaceae; genus Setaria; species Setaria italica. The sequence continues at coordinate 45,735,190 of NC_028458.1, forward strand.
TTCCTTTCTTACCTATATATACTACTCTATTTGGCGCCGTGCATTTAGCCTCCGGGAGAGACGTTTGTATGAGAAGATCAGAAGACGACCACATCCTTACAGATTTCAGGAACCAGGCATAATCTTTCGTAAATCTCTTCGTCCCAAATACGATGGACAGTTTGCGTTCGTTGTTCTGAATTTCTAATATGGACCTTAGCTTCTTGGCTGGACGCCTGGACAGATAAAAAAAGGAAGATATGAGTGTGTAGTACTGATGAGAGACAGCTAATTGCAGTACCACCCCGCACCGCATCACTGCTGCTTTTCTAGAGTTACCTTCCTTTTTGTCTCAGTTGTCACCATGTGGTTTACTGCGATGCCGCAAGGGACAAATGTCTCAAAAATAAGAAAAAGAAACATTCCAAAACTACACGGATGCGTTTGCAGTACACAAAGCGCATATAGTGAAACGAACAGTCCAGCGTATATTTGTTAGCTATAGCCCCCTCGAGTGAAAAAAGAAATATCAGATTCGGACGTGTCTTGGATCCGTCTTTTATAGCTAGAGGACAAGATTTCCTTTTCCAATCATGTTGTCGGGGCATATAATACTATATCTGTGTTCCACTAGCTAGAACGTGCTGGTGGAGTTTTTTCTTTTTGTTTTTGTCGAATCGTGATGCATTTGCTCGGCCATGTTTGTTTGCAGGTCGGCTATTCGGCACCCACGCAGTCAGGGATAATAGATGAAGTCGGGCTATCTATCTCCGAGGTCTGTGACAATATCATCCTTGAAAACTAAATGTTATTCAGAACGTTGGCATGTTCTTTAAACACAATTGTGTATATAAACCACAGCAATGGTATTGCAAAAACTACTTTTGAAAAAAATTTGAATACCATTTTCAGATGTTCAATCTTAGTGTACCAAAACTAGATGGCAAATATTTAGATTGTCTTAGTAAACTTTATTCAAAATGTCACCTTTGTTTTGACCCATCAGGGTATAGCATGCATGAACAAGCTTTCTGAGTAGTGCCTTAGTAGATTAACTGTACAAGACTTTGTTCGTTTCTGACCTTTTTTCTCTGTTATACTGTGATGTGTACTGTCACATTTTAATCTGCAGTTTGCAATATTTGGATCTATATTGACAATCGGAGCTATGATTGGTGCTGTTACTAGTGGGCGCTTAGCAGATTTTCTTGGACGTAAAATGGTAAAATTACTACCCCTGTCAGTTGGGCCGATTTGCCTACTAAAGATCATTTCTCAGTGTCTCCTCTGTTTCGATATGTAACAGACCATGCGGATATCAGCTACTATTTGCATGTTTGGTTGGCTTTCTATACATTTGGCTAAGGTTTGTTATTTGATATAATGGTTCTTGTTCCAAGTCGTATCTGTTCTGAGAGACCAGTTCTCATCTGTAACTTGTCATGAATGTACAGAGTGCTATCATGCTCTATTTCGGCAGAACCTTGTTGGGATTTAGTACTGGAGTTCTTTCTTATGTGGTACGCAGCTCACGGCATCTCCGAGTTAGATGCACTACACTTCTTACTCTATCCTATCTCCCTGTCTATATCAGTTGCATCATTCATGTTTTAACCCTGTTAACCTTCATTTTTAGTGTACTGATTCACTGGTTCTGGCAGGTGCCTGTGTTCATAGCTGAAATAGCACCAAAGAATCTCCGAGGGGGCCTTGCAACTTCAAACCAGGTTTGATAACTAGAGCTCAAGAATTCCACATCTCGCATTTGATTCTTAACTGTTAATATTGACCACTGGCTTTCTTCTGCATTTGCAGTTGTTGATCTGTTCTGGAAGCTCAGCTACCTACATAATAGGGGCCCTGGTTGCATGGCGCAATTTGGTACTAGTAGGTATGTTGTGTTCGTATCAATATGGGATTCATGGATATACTTCATATTTATGCTGGATGGAAATGAGAAGTTATCGTGTGCAGGATTAGTGCCTTGTGTCCTCCTACTAGGCGGGCTTTTCTTCATTCCGGAGTCTCCAAGATGGCTGGTAAGGCACTTCTCCCTTAGGTGAATGTTATGCGAAACTTTATTTCTTGGATGTGTCTGTGGTGAACAACAATTAGCTTCCCCCGTGGTTCCACTGCTAAACAAGAGTGGTTTTAGTAGGACATACAAAATGTGAGTTTGATGAGTTTAAATTACAGGCTAATGTTGGAAGGGAAAAAGAATTTCACATCTCACTGCAAAAGCTGCGAGGAGAGGATGCTGACATATCTGAAGAGGCAATTGAGATTAAAGTTGGTTTCTGTCCTAATTGGTTGTATATATTTGAATTTATAATGTGAAGAGGACTATGCTCAAACTGATATTTTATTCAGGAGTATATTGAATCACTCCATAGCTTTCCGAAGGCCAGGCTTCAAGACTTGTTTCTCAGCAAAAATATATATGCAGTCATTGTAAGGAATCATTTGCAACTATACTTTTACAACATCGTCTCTTTCTGTTCACTAAATTTGGAATTTAATATATGAAACTTTTCAGAAACATTTGCCAGCTGACAATAATTGTTGATCTTATATGTGCAGGTGGGTGTTGGCTTGATGGTTTTTCAGCAACTGGGAGGGATTAATGGTGTCGGCTTCTATGCAAGCTATATCTTCAGTTCTGCTGGTGTGCAAATATCTCTGATACTGTTGTGTTTTTCTAACAGTCCTTTATGAATTTGTTGGTTTTATCGCAACTTCAGGATTTTCTGGAAAACTTGGAACCATCTTGATTGGCATTATTCAGGTTTGAGAAAGCCACTTTCAGTTGGTAAAAGTTACTAATTAGAACATTTTGTTTATAACAATGACCATTTCAGATTCCAATTACATTGTTTGGGGCCATTCTCATGGATAAGAGTGGAAGAAGGGTTCTTCTGATGGTATAAATGCTACAAAGCTGAACTGATGTATACAAAGAAAGATTGTTAGGTAGAATGTTTTGTGAGATCCTTTTATCGTTTAGGTCTCCACATCTGGAACATTTTTGGGCTGCTTCATGACTGGAATATCCTTCTACCTAAAGGTAAGAGTATAATGATCTTAAGTCTTAATCTAGTATGTGGAGGAAAAAATAACTTTTGAGACTGACAACATGTATGATAGTATCTTAAGTTAATTAATGGCAATCACTTGGGGACTTACCGGTAAAAGTTGCAACCCGTGCTATGAAAAATTGTTTTGATTTATTTTTGTGTATAATAGTAATGCTTAATCCTCTGTTAGGCACAAGGACTTTTCCCTGAATGGGTTCCCACATTGGCTCTTTCCGGCATACTGGTAAGTGATACTGTATCCCTGCACTTTCAGTTTTCTTCAGTTACAATTTGAAATCTTCAAGGACCCTAAGCTGTATTTATTCTAGGTAAAGCCGCTTGAAATTATCATATCTAGTAAGGCGGCACATTGTGGGAGATAGTTATCCCCATATAAGCCACGGGTCACGCACTCTCTAGCAATCTGACATTGCACGTTGCTACCTCCTGAAATAGGTGTACATAGGGGCATACTCGATTGGAATGGGTCCTGTCCCTTGGGTTGTCATGTCTGAGGTAAAATGGCATCTGGATTGGCCTTGATGATTTTATAATTTGGCTGAAAAATGGTACATTATGTATGCTGGCCATTTACCTTTACCCGAATTTCCTGCCTGCAGATATTCTCAATCGAAATGAAAGCAATTGGTGGAAGCTTGGTAACCCTTGTCAGCTGGTTGGGTTCCTTCGCGATTTCTTACTCGTTCAGCTTCCTCATGGACTGGAGCTCTGCAGGTAATGCACCTGACTCCACTGGAGTTCACCTTTTACTCTTCCTTTTCTCTTGGTAAATAAAAAAATACGTCGCTGTTACGAAATTTGCTTAGTCAGAAGCTGACTTTCAGATTGAACAGAGAAGACATTTCTTTTTTGAAAGACGAACAGAGAAGACATAGAATGTACCCTTCCTGCTTACATTTGTTCCATTGCTCGTTGCTCGTAGGGACCTTCTTCATGTTCGCTGCAGCCAGCTTGATCACTATACTGTTCGTGGCGAAGCTTGTTCCTGAAACCAAAGGAAGAACACTTGAGGAGATCCAAGACTCTCTGAACTCTCGAAGATAATAATGAATTTACACCATACTACAGAAGAATTCCAAGATGGAAAGTGATATACGAGTTCCCCTTCCCACCTTCACTGTGGGACTTCTGCCCCATTGCAGGAGATAGAAGATGCAAATGTTCACTTCCTCCCCCTCCCCCCTGCCTCTCTCTCTGTTATCTATAGTGTACCCTATGTAGTTTTAGGACGACGCATATTGAGATTATGTAGTATGTACCATGTTCCCTCCAGATTATTGAGCTGTAACTGAAAGATAATAATGTACCATGTCACTCCAGATTAATGAGCATCACATGTACATTCATGATCAGCAGATATGACAGTGGTGTTATAACTGCTGCTGTGTTACCGGGACGTTCCTCCATACGCATCATCCTAGACAAGCAAAAATCTTTAAAAAAATTATCTGTGAGATTTTTGAACTTTTGAGAAATTTATGGAATCCCCATGTACTTTGAAAGACATTTCTAATTCTAATATAATACAAATGTTCTTAATTAGAAAAAGTGTCCCGGGGTTTCTACCTTTCTTGAACCTACTTACAGTTAATTACAAAATTCTGAAATCAACACTATTTTCTTGTTTATTGAGGCATGAGGGGCAGATCCTGCAGTGCATAGCTTCATATTAGGAATATATTTGGATTTTTTTGTCGACTGATAAATGCTGGAGAAGTATTTGGTTTGTGCTAAGGTAATGTAAACGCAAAGGGAATCATATTGTAGTGTATTTGGCGGCAGAACGGGTGATTACCCTCTTTGTTTGGTTGCGCTCTGGTAACGTAGTTAGATTAGTCAAATAAATGTTTCAAAACAAAGATTAGTCAGAATACGGTGTGGGTGTTGTATCTGATTAGTAGGAGAGGAGGGGTAACAAGCTTGTATAGATATTATTTAGGTAAGGGATTTGATTACAGTGTCAATTGATTACAAACCACCGCAATCAAACATATATAATATGATTTATTACCTTCAATAATCAGATTACGACCCAACCAAACACCACCTCAATTACAACTATGAAGAAATTGCAATTCAACACCGTCCAAGATACACAAAGGGAACACAGCATCCAGTTCAACACAAATGATCACGACTACTGAATGATATCGCGGTCTATGTTTGGCTACAAAGTGTCGGTGGATATTCCTTACCTTCTTGTATCATAAATTTTTTTGTCAGAAATGCTTCGGTGAAGACGTCCAATAGCTCTGGAAGCATCAAAGCATCGGACGCTCTTATGAGCCTACATGCTGTAACCGGACCCGAATAACCATCAATGTCAATTTGCTGCCGTCTCAAGTCCAATATCAACTCCTTCGTTATCTCCGCTAGACCCAGCTGCCTCCGTTCCATACTCCAATCTCGCCCAACAGCTCATCAGTTGTCTTCTCGTTGGAGCTCCTCAATCATCCCATCTCCCTCCCTCCCTCTCCTTCCTCTTAGGCAAGGAGCACAGCAACAAGATTGTTGGCTTCTTCGTGCTGCTTGAGTAAGATCCAGGGTGGAAGCATGCAGTCAAGGTCATTGGGCCTGCTCCCCGGATACTCTTCATCAACCACTTTTACACCACCCTCTCTCTTTGTTTTGCAATCCAGTTGAATGAGAGCAGCATGCTCTCGGTCGAGCAGCGAGAGGCGGAAACAGCAGCACAAGCCTTTTGTAGCTATGGCGTCGGTGAGAACATGAGTGCGTGTGGCATGAAGTAAATCGGTTTGTTGCAGTGATCCTCCTCCTCCACAGTTTCCTAGCGTCGGATCTCGCTGTGCAATGCTCCTCCTGCCAGGATTTGCTGCATGTTGCAAGCGTATGTTTCAAGTGTTTCAGATGTTTCAGAAGAATGTTGCAAGTGTTTCATGTGGATGTTGCAAAGTAGATCTAGATGTTGCGATGTTGCATATGTTTCACACACATGTTGTAAGTGTTTTATCTGGATGTTGCATTTTCAATGAGAGATTTGAATGATCCATGCAACACGAAACAAATATTGCGGCGGGTTTTTTTCCTCATCATCAATAGATAGCTAATAAATTTTTTTCAATATATTTTTTGATGTTGCAAATGGTGATTTTTTATATTGCAAATGTTTCTTTCTATATGCAAATGTTATTTTTTTGATGTCACGATGCATTGGACGTCGGGTCCGATGAGAAATTTTACCGTCGACGTCGGGCGCTAGCAACGCCCAAAGGTTTTTTTCCAGAAAAAAAGAACATGTGGCGCTCGCCACACATGATACTCCCTGCTCCGCCACGTATGGCTGCAACGCTCCCTTCGTCCGCCGCAGCATCGCCGCTGCTCCTCCGCCGCCACGCAGCCGCTTCCCTATCCTCCCGCTGCCGCCGGCGTTGGCAGCGCCCGGCTGCCACACGGCGAGATGCACCCGGAGCTCCGCTGGCGATGCGGGACGCGCGGTGGCTGCCGCCAGCAGCGCCTACCGGATGCAATGGCGCGCGCGGAGCCACTCGTACGGCGGCGGCGGCGGGGGAGGCGCCGCACAGAGGAAGCGAGGGGCAGGGGTCGCTGTGGATGGTCTTGTTCGCCACCGCGGTGGTCGTGTGCGGCTCCTTCGAGTTCGGCACCTGTGTGAGAACTAACTCTGGTTTAGCCATATGAGCCATGTTACTGCATATATATGATTTATTAGTTCCACGAAGTAATACTTCTCGAGGAGAAAATTTTGACCTGCCGTTCTTGATTTGCTTTCAATGTGGTTTGGTCGCCATGCTAATGCTATGCAGGTCGGGTATTCTGCACCTGCTCAAGTTGGGATTGTGAGCGACATTGGACTGTCGAACTCCGAGGTAGGTTAGCTCTTGGCATATGCAATATCCTTCTCGAGCAGGGATGTTAGTTTCTTTATTGCCTCTCGTGGCTGTGGTTCAAATTAACCTTTGTGTCCAGAAATGGTAGAAGGCTATTAGCAGAACAACAGAAGCAATTTCATCATTTTATCAAAGCAGAATATGGATTTATTGTAACTGTATCCTAAAAGTTTAGTTGATGAAGCAGCTATGAATTATGATTTAAAATGCAACCAAGCTACTGGTCCCTTTGAACCTGTCTTATTTTTTCTCGAATCGATTTTTTGTTGACCAAATACAATGTTGGACAGAAGGTCCCTGTTGGTTTCAACCACAACATCATTTTGATTCATGTTAATCTTGTAGTATGGTGTCTTTGCATCTGTCTTGACGATTGGAGCAATGCTTGGTGCTCTGACTAGCGGCCGCCTGGCGGACATACTTGGACGAAAAATGGTGAACTAATTTAATTGATGATTGGGATAACACACGTTGTTGCTTCTGTTCATCCTCATGATATCTCTTCCATTTGCATTTATCACAGACCATGAGGTTTGCAGCAGTTGTAGGCATTTTTGGTTGGCTTACTGTATATTTTGCCAAGGTATGTTCCTCCATCAGCTATTTTATTGCTTCATCTGTTATTTCTTAGCTATAATACTGGCCTGGAATGATATGAAGGATGCTATGATGCTCTATGCCGGAAGAGTTCTGCTGGGCTACTGTACCGGAGTTCTTTCCTATGTGGTGAGCATATATAGTTCTCAATATGCACCTGAATTTTTCATTTTTCTAAAACTTTGTTTAGACAATGGGAACGTGTCCCAGCCTCTGCAAAACAGCAAAAGTTTGCACACAGCTTTTAGAACTTTCTTAAGATTTTGTTTTATTTAACAACATCCTATTCTGTTGCACTAACATTCCGTGGGGTTATAACACAGGTGCCTGTCTTTATATCTGAAATAGCACCAAAGGATATCCGAGGGGGCCTTGCAACCTCAAACCAGGTTAGAGAAATCAGAACTGAAGAGCTTCTTAAATTTTTTTAGTGAATCTTAAGAACTAATATGGGCTCGTTGGCACATGCAGTTGTTCATCTGTTCAGGGTGTTCAGCTGCTTACATTATTGGAGCACTTCTTCCATGGCGCTCTTTGGTTCTAGTAGGTAATAACCTTTATTTTTTTTCTTGAATACAAGTAATAACTACTCCCTCCGTTTCAAATTGTAGGTCGTTTTGGCTTTTCTAGGTGTATAGATATTATTATGCATCTAGATATAGTGTGTGTCTAGATGCATAATAATATCTATGAACCTGGAAAAGCCAAAACAACCTACAATTTGGAACGGAGGGAGTACTATCTTCACATGGATGTTGTCCCGCATCAAGAGAAACTAATGTAGCATTTCATGCAGGATTAGTACCTTGTGCTGTCTTACTTGTGGGGCTTTTCTTCATTCCAGAGTCTCCAAGGTGGCTGGTGAGACGGTAACTGACTTTGCGTGTGATATGGTCATGACTCGTGATGTGAAAGATGATTTTTTTTTCTGTTAATTTCATGTATTGTTAGAGGAAAATAACATCATTTTCTGCTGTCCATGGTTTTCATCTAAGGATGGCAATCATGTGGCAGGCAATTTTTCCCATCCTGTTTGTTTCGTAAGATATGTGTATTACAAATTCAGCACTCATTGGTTTTTCCTTACAACATCAAGATTATGTTACATTCATGACTTATTTCTCATTGCAACACATGGTAAAATATATCAAAATAATAATAAAATATAACCTCTTTTATGAAGCGAAAACCTTGACGGAAGTGATAACTTCTAACTGTACATTATTCTTTGATGAGATGTGACAGGCCAACGTAGGGAGAGAGAAAGAGTTTCATGCTTCATTACAGAAGTTTAGGGGAAGAGATTCAGACATTTCTGAAGAGTCTGCTGAGATCAAAGTTATTTCTTCCCAACACAGCTTCCATTTATCAGACAATGTGGACCATAAGATATTCAATTAAATATTTTATTCAGGGTTATATAGAATCAATTCACAGATTACCTAAGGCAAAGATTCAAGATTTATTTCAGAGTAAAAATATTTATGCAGTCACGGTAAGAATTTATTCGCTTGATTTATTATGAAAGACCTTATCAGTTTCTTGTAAAAGCAAAAAAAATATCCAGAAGTTAATGGTGCAGTCTATTGTTTTCTGGGAAAGTATGAAAGAAGTTCAGAGCTAATTCTGTAACTTCTATACCCAGGTGGGTGTTAGCCTGATGATTTTTCAGCAACTGGGAGGAATAAATGCCTTAGGCTTCTATACAAGCTATATCTTTTCCTCTGCAGGTATCTGAACTAGATAAATTTCTCTCTCTCAAAATGAGGTATCTGCAATTGCTCTTTCCTGAAATTTCAGGGTTTTCTGGAAAACTTGGGACCACCTTGATTGGCATTATTCAGGTTCAGGATTAACCACTTCTTTCAATAAAAGTAATTGGTCATAGATTTTTTTTTCTATAATTACAATTTTTTCAGATTCCAATCACACTGCTTGGGGCCCTTCTCATGGATAGGAGTGGAAGAAGAGCCCTTCTTTTGGTATGGACACTCAAAAACTGTGCTGATGTGCACACAGGAAAAACAGAGTTCTATGTGTGATATTCTTCTGTTTTTTAGGTATCTTCATCTGGAACATTTCTTGGCTGCTTTCTGACTGGGTTATCATTCTATTTTAAGGTAACATAAACATTTTAGTCTGTCAATTTACAGAGGAACAGTTGAGCTTAATGTTTAAAATTAGCAATCAAATGGTATCAAGATTTACAAAAAATGAACTTTATAACAACTTCTGGTTTGTCTCTGTGATTGTCCACTGCTTTCTTCAATACTTAATTGATTTTGACTCCTTTGATCAATAGTAGTTATTTTGAGACTGTGTTTGCACGCAGAGGTAGCTGCAGTTATGAATGTTGCACTCCTTGAATTGCTCAAGCTCTATTTGGAAAGCAGGAATTTCATAGAAAAATGGTTCAGTTTCCGCTGGGATTCAGAAAATTTTTCTTAATTCCAAAACGGAGCCTTGAGTTATTTTTTTCCATCTTGTAGCTGATGATGGGATAAATAATACTCCTACAAGACCTGCATTACTAGACACTCATACTTCGTATGTATGAGGCTCCATTGAATAACTGGATGAAGTCAGAAATATCACAAAATGGAACTGACCAAACCTACATGATCAAACAGTTGAATAAACATAAACTAAATAACAATTTTGTGAACATCCACCAGCTATCCATGTATTATGTCTAGAAAAACAATGCAGCAAACATAACATTTACTTTTCTTTATATTTTGATTTGCGATGTTAGCCAATGATCTTTTACAGGCACAAGGACTGTACTCCCAGTTGGTTCCTACTTTGGCTCTTTGTGGAATATTGGTATAGAAATTACAATCACTGAAACTCCTATATTTATGTAATTGAAATGTAAATTTGTTTACATATTCCATGAGTTGAAGTTAATTCTCAGATAATCTCTTGAACACTGCTAATCGGGATCAACCCTGTACATTCTGAAATGGACCCTTTCTGAAAATGACACCATTGAACTTTTGGAGATTTTACACCGTGATCCTGCTTTCTAATAAAATAGGTATATTACGCAGCATACTCAGTTGGAATGGGACCAGTTCCTTGGGTTATCATGTCTGAGGTAAGAAAGTATCATGTGAAGTTAATTTTAGATGATGATCATATGTTCAGGGGTGTGTAAGGGACTCATGTTTTCAACTGTTTTGAAAAGAATATGTTTTCAACTGTTGACATCTCCTGATTTATTTCCACAGATATTCTCAATTGACATGAAAGCAATAGCCGGGGGCTTGGTAACCCTGGTCAGTTGGATTGGTTCCTTTGTGGTTTCTTACTCATTCAACTCCCTTATGGACTGGAATCCTGCAGGTAAAGTTATTTATCATCGAAAACACAGGAGAGTGAGGGGGGGGGGGGGGTGATGATTAGGGCATTTACTACTGGGCTGTTCAAGGAGCAGTTAAAAAACAACAGACGTTTTGAAAGGAAACATTTCAGTAGCTGGAAATTTAGCCACAGAAGGATCTGATTCGAAGCTGCAGTGTGTATTGTATCTGTTTGGTTGATATAACTATAACTGTTGGATATTCCTATTCGCTTCTGTATGCAGGTACGTTCTTTTTGTTCTCTGCAGCGAGCTTGGTCACTGTGCTATTCGTGGCAAAGCTAGTACCAGAAACTAAAGGGAGAACACTGGAAGAGATCCAGGCGTTGCTCAAAGCCAGCACGTGAGAGACTGTGATGAAGGACGTACATACGCTCGTTACCTAGAACACATTTGAAAAATTGTGGTGAATACTCTCCTCTTGTAAACTATCACCTCATGTAAATTCTCTTGAACTGGTGAAGGATGTTCTTGCTAATTTCACCTCATGTAATTCTTCTGCAATGTACTCCCTCCTTTTTCAAAATACAAGGCATGGTTTGACTAGGTGCGCTCTTCAAGGCCATATTTTGACAATTAGTACCTCTTATGACCGTAAAAGTGACATCATATAAAAGTACTTTCAAGTATGAATCAAATGTTACTAAATTTATATTCTATAATTTACAAATATTTAATACATTGTTGACCAAAGATTAAGACTTCCCTATTAATATGCATTCCTGTCTTAAAAAAGAAAAGTATAAAGTTTAGGATTCCTTTGGCAAGGCTCCCGCAGCTCCGACTGGAGCCCTACCAAACAGGTATGTTAAAAATGACTTCACGCCTGGAGCACTAGAGGAGTCGCTAGTCGGAGCTAAAAATAGCAGCTCCTTTCCATTTTAGGAGCCGGAGTCTTACCAAAGAGACTCTTAATTGAAAACTTGGGATTGGTGGTGATCAATCAAACAGAAAAAAAGGAGCAACAATTGAGGATACTCAGATTAGTTCCATACATAAATCATTACCCAGAAATAAGACAGACTTAATCAAAGGGTATGCTGTCGACATCAACATTCCATCGCTTGGAACACAATTGTCCTGAATAATCTTCATTTTGAGCTTCCAAATTGTTTCCATGGAACTCTTCCAAGTTCCAACCAACAAGGCGTGTATATGAAGGACATCTCTAGTCCTGCCCATTGGCCGGCTATTTCATCATAATCCTGTGGCCATATGTTGCCCAAGTCTTGAAACTTGGAGGTATTCCAATGGTAGGCCACTCCTCTTCTCAAAGATGCATTCAAGAAGACGATCTCTTTGTAAGGATGAAACCCAAGAACACCGGTGTATCCGGCATAGTTCCCTTCAGCCACATCGTCAGTATCAAGGACATCATCGTTGTCAGAGTCCCATTCAAATTCCGCTTCCACTACGTAGTTGTCGTCGACGAGAACACTCGCGGCGTGTATGACGGAGGAGGCCACTCCGATCGCAGCGTCTCGGAGTCCAGTTTGGCTGGCCTCGTGCTCCTCGGGGAGGAGAGGGATCAGGAACAGTTCAACTCCATCCCGTCGCGTCACCGCCGCCTCCACCACGTGACGTACGCGCCTAGGGTTCCTGATCGCATATCTCTGCTCCAAACCTTCTGCCACAAGAAGCTTCTGCAATTTTCCTGATCGCGCTCAGCTCCCATTCCTCCGCCCCTGCAATTTTCGCCCATCGATCTACCACGCGTATGGGTTCCGGTTTGATTTCGTCCAATTATAGATTCGATTCACCAACGACCTGCAGCATATCACGTTCGTTATTGCTACTTGCTATACCAACAAGATCTGTCTCTCTGCCACCGCAGCCCTCGCGATCTCGGCGTCCAACAACAAGGGAGGAAATCGATGGCGGTCGGACGGGAGCTGCCCGACGACCTCATCGCTGACGTCGTGCGGCACCTCCCGCCGCACAGCCTGGCCGTGTCCCGGTGCGTCTGCCGGGCGTGGCGCGACCTCGTCGACGCGCGCCGGCTGCTGCGTGCGGACCTGCTCCCGCGCTCCGTGGGCGGCATCTTCATGAACTACCGCGCGCTCTATTCCCCGGAATTCTTCTCCCGCCCCACGACGGGCCCCTCGATCTCCGGCGACCTCGGGTTCATCCCTGGGTTCTCCACGGTCGTGGACCACTGCAACGGCCTCTTGCTTGTCACGGAGACCAGTGACGACTACGTCGCCAACCCTGCCACGCGGCGGTGGGCGCGGCTGCCCCCGCGCCCAACCTCGCAGATGGGGGAGGCCTGTGATCAAATCGAATGCCTCGTGTACGATCCCACTGTGTCACCACACTACAATGTTCTTGATCCCGTCCCTCCCTAATCAGCCCAAGTCAAAGATAGACCCTGAGATGATGCAATCTGAATGGCCACCGTCATCACTGCAAGTGTTTTCATCAATAACTGGGTGCTGGGAGGAGAGGTCCTTTGCTCTCGAAGAAGGGAGCTGGGACTTGGAGGAGAGGTTGTTTGTTTCAGAAAGAGGGCGTATGGTACGAATCATTACTCACACGAAAGTTTATTGGCGAGAAGCGCTCTATGTGCTCTGCAAAAATGGTTTTGTCCTGAGGTAGGTGTTCTTTTTTAAAAAAACATCCTTAGATTTCCTGGTCTAATCATGGCTAGACTAAATTATGCTCACCTTTGTCGCTGATCATTCTTCTTCTTTTTTTTAGGATATCCATGTCAAATGCTTAGTATAGATTGATTCCAAGTCCATCAGATGTTGAATTTAGGTACCATGGATGCCTTTCTTTGGGAAGATCAGAGAAGGGGGTATATTGTGCAGTTGAGCATGATTGGCATGGACTAAGAATTTTTCTCCTCAATGAATCATGTGGTCAAGTGAGATGGGAATTGAAGCATCATGTTGATCTTAGGTCCTTTGCACGTAAGTTTCTTGCACGTGGGGACTCCAGTCAACAACATAAAGGACCTTGGATATTACAGGATATTAACAATTACAAATATCCTTATGACAATGGTTTACAAAGAGAGGTAGTGGATGACAACTTTGAATGGAACTCTGACGATGATAATGTTCTCAATACAGATGATATGGTTGAAGGGCACTTTGAGGGATATACCGGTCTTCTTGGATTTCATCCTTACAAAGAGATTGTCTTCTTGAACTCGGATTTGTACAGAGTAGTAGCCTATCATTGGAATACCTCAAAATTTCAGGATTTGGGCAACATATTTCCAAAAGAATACCTTGAGGTTGCTGGCCATTGTGCAGGAATAAACACCTCTTTCACATAGACACCATGCTGGATGGATGATTTCCCAGAAAATAATTTTGAAGTGCGAATCGAAAAGTAGCACAAATGTGTTGCTACTGTGGAAGCAATGTATAGAAGACAGTGTATTCATGTTTGACTTTCTGCCCCTCTAGTTTGTCTTAATGTTTTGCCTGGGAAATAATCCAAGTTATCATCTTCATTTTCACCCTTTTTTTTTTCTTTTTGGTTGTTGCCTGGATGATAGTGCCATCGGTTTGTAAAATGCACCAAAATATATAAATCAACGTTCATCTATGTTCTATGTTTGTTCGGTTATAACAAGAGTACAAGACATTATCTAAAGAGTTGCTAAACTGCAGCGATCCTTTTTTTGGTTCTTTATTCCATGTCCTCAAGCTCCAGTCGAAACAAATCTAGGTAAAAAAGGAAAAAAAATGAAGTGGGACAAGAGCAAGAGCGCCCATGGTTCCAATGCCCGATTCGCCTCTCCTAGCAAAAGGAAAGCAAGGCAAGCTTCGCTTTGCTGTTTAGTACAATTGCCGCCTCTGTTCTTACCTCTCCTCTCCTCTTTCTAAGCTGCAAGATCTTTTGTCACTGATTCTTCCTTTTAGGATATCCTTGTTGAATGCAAAGTACAGATTGGTTCCAAGGCCATAGATGCTGAATGTAGGCACCATCATGCTTTTCTTTGGGAAGATCAGAGAACGGGGTGTATTGTGCATTCGTGCATGATTAGCATGGACTTCGAATTTTTCTCCTCGATGAACCAAGTGACCAGATGTGATGGGAATAGAAGCATCAAGTCGATTTTAGGTCCTTTGCACGTAAGTTGGATGCAAGTTAGGACTACAATCAGCAACATAAAGGACCTTGCCACCTTGGATACTATAGGATATTAAGACAAACTTTGACAATGATAATTTTCTCAACACAGAAGATATGGTTGAAGGGACATACAGGTTTTCTTGGGTTTCATCCTTACATTGAGATTGTCTTTTTGACTGCCTCTTTGGGCAGAGCAGCAGCCTATCATTGGAATACTTGCAGGGATTTCAGGATTTGGGCAACATATTTTCAAAAGATTACAATGAAATTGCTCTCAGTTGTGCAGAAATAGAGACCTCCTTCATATACACACCGTACCATGCGAAGATAATTTGGAAGCACGAAGTGAAGATTAGAACAAATGTGTGCAAGCACAGGCTCTCTGTCCTTGTATCTAGTTGTATATGCCCTATGCTTCTTTTGGGAAATAATCCGAGTGACCATCTTCATATTTCTACCCTTTTTCTTTGTTGTTGCTGGGTTAACTTCATCTTTTACATCTCATGTGTTGCTCTCAGTTTGTAACGTGAGCCTAGGATATTTGAATCGATCTTGCATTCTCCTTTTGTTCAGTTATAAGTGCAGACTATCTGACGGGTTGCTAAATTGCAGTTATCACGTTTTGGTTCTATATTCATGTGTCCTTAAACCCATGTCCAAACAAATCTTGGGGAGAAAAAAATGAGGTGGAATATCTCCATTTTATTAATCAGTAAAATCTGTTGAGCGAGGCTTTTGAGGGCATGTGCGCGACACAGTGATTGGCATCGTGTCCTGGATTCTGATTTCCGGCTGCTACTAGTGCTACAGTACTGGATCTGTGTCCCGGCCGCCGCCCTTGCCATCTCGCCGTCGAACAGGAAGGAACAATGGCGGAGACGCTGATCGGGTGGGAGCTGCCCTACGACCTCATCGCCGACGTCCTTCGCCGCGCGGCCTGGCCGTGTCCCGGTGCGTCTGCAGTGCGTGGCGCGACCTCGTCGACGCGCGCGGACCTCCTCCCGCGCTCCGTGGGCGGCCTCTTCCTGAACTACCGCGCGCACTGCTTCCCGGAGTTCCTCTCCAGCCCCACCACGGGCCCCTCCATCTCCGGCGACCTCGAGGATTATGATGGAAGCCTTTATCTGGGAATTTCACAGAAGGGGGTGTATTTTGCATTCAATCATGACTGGCATAGAGTTTGGATTTTTCTCCTCAATGGATCATGCGGTCAGATGGTCTGGGAAATGAAGCATCATGTTGATCTTAGGACCTTTGCACGGAAGTTGCATGCACGTGAGGACTACGGCGATCTGCAACATAAAGGACCTTGGATACTGCAGGATATTAGCTATTACAAATATCCTTGTGGAAATGATAAACATAAAGAGGTTGTGGAAGACAACTTCAATTGGAGCTCCGACGACGACAGTGTTCTCAACACTGAACATATGGTTAAAGGACACTACGATGGATATACCAGTTTTCTTGGATTTCACCCTTACAAAGAGATTGTCTTCTTGAATGCAGCGTTGAGCAGAGCAGTAGCCTATCATTGGAATACCTCGAGGTTTCAGGACTTGGGCAACATCTTTCCGAAAAATTACCGTGACATTGCTGGCCAATGTGTAGACATCGAGAGATCTTTCCCGTACACACCATGCTGGATGGAGTTCCCAGAAATAAAGCTGCAAGTGTGAATTTAAGATGAGCACTCATGTTTTCGCAAGCTATGCGAGCAAGGAGTAGACAGTACCATACTACCAGTGCTCGTGTTTTGACACTGTGACCTAGTTTTTGTCCTTTATTTATGTTTGCAAATAATCTGAGCGACCATGTGTCTTTGCTCTTTAGTAACCAATGCCCTGGCAATTTGGAAGCTCGAAGTGAAGATTAGCACAAATGCACTGCAAGCTATGGGAACGATGGAGTACAGCATACCCTTTGTTTACGATTCCATCTTTTTTTTGAGCAACGGTTTCTTTATCAAAATAATCTGAGCAGCCGTGTCTTCAGTTTTTCATCCTCCTTTGCTTGTTTGATTACTGTCAATATAACAAAGCAGCCATTTCATATGCGCTTTGCGTTAGAATTTGAGTGTTTCCTGTTGCATGATCGATGCTACATTGATATTTCATAATTGGACTGACCGCATATTCTATCTTCTTGTTTTATTATTTCTCATCGCTGCATCGGTTGTCTTTGTGGTTGTCTTGTGCGCTGTTTATAGCTCAATCAGCCCAAATCACTACTAAAACTAGTGATGGCGGATCCAGAATTCATGAAAATGTATACGGAGCACCGCATCAGAATAACAAACACGGCGATAGCATGTGTGAAATTTGTTGGATCGCAATCAACAATAGTCCAGTCCATGTACTGAAGCCGCACTATATCTGCAGCCACAAATCTTGGAGACAGAAAGGAGCCAGCAAACTACTGCATGGGATATAGTACATTAATATCTCAAGGGAACTAAATCAACACATGGTACTTGCTTTAGTTCCCTTGAGATTCTTTTGAGTTTGGGCGGGCCACGCAGGAGGTGCCTGCACAATCTCATGCCGTGCAAGAGGTCGGTAAATGTTGAACGGGCACCACATTTGAATAACAAGCTAGTATGGCTTGGAAAAAGATCGAAAAATATGTAGAAAACAACCAGCATTTCTTATAGGATCCAAATTTTGAGTGTAGGTCCGAAATCAACTAACAGTCCCGATAAAGAAAAACAAACAGTCTGGGACCAATCAAAACCTACTACTATAGTACTATGCTGTGCCGCCGGAAACAATTGTCAATAATAAAGAATACCACAAACTCTTGGGCTCTTGCCACCAGGCTTCACTGAAGAAAGTATCGTGAATACGTTCAGAACTGAAGTGTGCACTCGCATGTCAGAGTTGTCGTGGCAGCTGTTTAGGTTGCCTCCACTGAGTATCTCGCTCAGCATGTTCCGCGTTTGCACATTGTTAGCTTCTCGGTTTTCCCTAGAAAAAAAATTATGCGACAGCATATATGTCATGAAAAGGCTTCTTTAAGTTATCGAGAATGAAATCAACGAAAATAAAGAAAGAGAAAAGCTGAAATGGAATTGTCTGTCTGGGGAAATAACATAATCTATTGGGCCAGCACAGAAAACAACAAAATACAAAGAGATTCCATCCTAATAAGCCAAAGGTAATCCGATAGAAGCACGGTACTCACTGATATTGTGAAATAAGATCCTACAAAATTATCAATGTCGAGTCCTGACAGCAAAGTAAAGAAACATATACATCCACCATATTTTCTCACTGATATAGTTAGTTCCTTGAGCAAATATGTTTTCCCATTTTCCAGGTGCCCAAGCTTGTATCAATTAGCTTATGATTTCAGGGAGAATATGCTACTAACCTAGGTTGAGTTCAAGGATATGCCACTGTCTAATTGACATGTGTGGGTCATTGGACCAATGAAAGTCAACCTCGGAGACTGACTGTACCCGCATGGTAATGGAACATGAGATGGGAATATCTTGAGAAACTCCATAAGTAATAGGAAAAATGATAGAAGGTGGCAAGTCAGGACCAACCAGGGTTCAAAATCTTAATATTGGAATGTTTTCTGCTGGTTGGCCAGTTTACTGATGAAAAAACACTCCAGCTAATGTTTCAGTATCCGATGCTGTTCTGAATATATAGTCAGTTTTGTTCAAAAATCGTACAGCCATATTGGAAGTACTTACTAAGGGTGTGCTTGGATGCGAGGATGAAGTGGGACGGGATGGGACGGACCTTCTTTTGCAAGTCTAACACATGCCTTGGTATGGATATTGCTATCAGTTTTACAAAGCATACCATCTTTGGATATGCAAACAATCATATCAAACCACAATGTTATACATTAGTTACCTTCTGCTGTAAAGTAGTTGTTCCTAAAGATTACTTTTGCCAAGACCATATGACCATATGCCTATGTATAAGCCTACTTTAGTAGTTTAGTGACATTGTTTCAGTTTTATCACCAACAAAGAAACAACAACGTTTTCTGATGAATCACACTGAAATCATGATTGATTCTACAGTCTCCACAATGTCCACGTCTCCAGTGCCAATGTTACTACAAAACTCTGTACAGTTTTAGCTAATATGTGTGAGGACAACATTTGTATACAAATGCAACTACGCATCAAATCCCGATACACACATTGGTCAAGGCTAAAGTATTTTTATTTTAATTTTCATGCTTTGTGCTAGACTTTTCTATAAGAATCTCTCTAAAGAGCAAATAAATAACTGAATTTGAACTATGAATTTGCATTATTTTTTCCCCCAACCTAATGATTTTCCCAACTACAGAAATCCGAGGTTCCTCGAAACGATGGTAATTGGTACCTAGCAATAATTACCAGGATACTGAACAAGATTATCAGATTCCATCTTTGGTGCAGTTGGCAACCATAGGGACTCCATGAATATATTGAGACTGACACATGTGACAAATGAAGCAGAATCTGAGTTGCAGATGTGATGGGGGGCATACTCGGTGATTTTATAGCAGATTCATGCCCTGGGATCTATGTATCCAACAATTTATCTTGTTGGTTCTTGCTTGCTTCCAGCTTATTACTTTCCTCCCTTATCACACGCTTGAAGTTACTGAGCTCAGCAGAGTCATCACCATACACCATCTTGATGTTATCCAGGCAAGCACTGAACAAGCAGATAAATCGAATATTCGAATCATCATTTCAAAGTTGATGAAAAAAACATGCAGATACATAAACAAGGACCGAATAGCAGACCTGCAAGCTTCCCGATCGAATCTGCTGCGTGGCACGCCAAAGAACTCATCGAAAATCTTTGGTTCCACCCTGCAGAACGAAGGTCGGTCTAAAATAGCAAGACATCGGTCAGAATGACATCTGAATTACAAAAACCGCATTAACAAACCGGTGATAAGCAACTACCTTGGTAAATGTTGCAGGTGCGGGTGGCCTTGTCGTAGTTGATGCACCATCCGTCGTCGCCGGTCATGCTCCTGTACAGCTGCACGCAATGATCAACACCGTCGCCATCAGTTGGTCGATTGATGCGCAACAACAAATTCCACGCTCAAAGTGACCGAAATCTCGCATCCTCCGTCAAGAAACAATCCTTTGTTGTTCCCGGATACTGCAAAACGCTGAGGTTGCCGACGATCCTACCTGAAGGTCATCGGGGTGGTCGGCAAAGATCTCGTCGGGGGTGGGGAAGTCGGGGCCCTTGTCCAGCTTGCAGCACGCGCCGCACCCGCTCGCGCACTTCCACCGCACCGCCCGCTTCGCCTTTGCCTTCTCCTGCGGCCGCTGCTGCGCACCCCCCTTCCTCGCCTCGCCGCCCTCCGGCCTCCGCGGGCCGCGCGCTTCCTCCAGTTCCGCCGGGCGGTTCTTCTTGGCCTCGACCGATGGCCTCGCGCCGGACTTCTTCTTGCTGCTCGGGGTCTCGCCGTGCCGAGGCAGGGGCGGCGGTGGCGGCGGCGGGGACGGGGGTGGGGACTTGGCCTCGCCTCGCCGCTGGCCCTTCCTCCTCCTACCGCCCGAGGACATGGCGGCCATGGCGGTGAGCCGCATGGATATGGACCTGCGTGCGCTGGCGCCTGCGGCCACCGCGGTGGATGCCGCCGACGCCGCCCTGGCGCCGCGCAGCAGCAGCATCTTCGCCTCGCTTCAGTAGTTTCTCGCTCGCTTTCGCTTATCCCCTCCTCGCTCGCAAGGCCTCAAGCAGGGCTTGCAGGCCCAAAACAAACTTCAACAACCCAAGACGAACACTGCAGGCCCATATATGTTTTTTAGGTAAGCAGGCCCATATATGTTAGGATTAGACGGCTCGTAAACATGGCTATTGGAGGCCCATGTAAACATGGCCGAAAGTGGGCAAATCCTATCCATATTCCGTAGAAAACTAAACATCTATAATCCAGTAGTAGCCTTAACTCGTCCTCCTCCTCCGTCCCACCCCCATTCCTACCGCCGTGCTCCACCCCTGTCGCCCTCGCATGGCCCACCTTAGGAACGGAGGGTGAGAGGTGGGCGGAAGCGGCCGGCGGTGAGGTCGTTGCCGGGCGCTAGTGGTGGTCGAGGCAGCGACTTAGAGTTAGGGTTTAGGTTACTGGGGTGGGAGCTCTAATGGCCTGCGACAATAGATGAGGAGAGGGTTGGGGGCGCCAGAGGATCGGTGGTGGTGGTGGTGGTTCGGCCGACAGCGGAGGTGAGACGGCGCGGTAGCACCATCGGCTGGGTGGGGTCGGACGGTCGGTGACCGGTGGTGGGGGCGAGGATGCCCATGGGATTAAGAAGAGCGTGCGGCGGTGGTCGGCGTGACGGCGCGGCAGCCGCCGCCCCAGATAGATAGATAGGAGCTCCGAAAGTGATTGTGAGGTGTTCGGAAAAACTACTGCAGTCAAAGGTTCGCGATTGTGGGGTGTTTAGAATTTAGGAATAGCAGTCACTTCACGCTAAACGGTAATCCTAGCTATTTCGATGAAATTTACTAATAAAGCCGGCGGCACTATGGTGGTCGAAGAAAGCTAACAGCAGATATTGTTTCCGTTGCACAAAGAGTGTGAAATAATCTTGAATTATTCCAATCACGTCGCCATCGTTAACGCGCTAAACACCAAAGCACGAGAGCTATACTACATTTCTTTCCTGCCACCCTCCGTTCATGAGTTGAGAGTTGACCTCGACTTGTAATGTTGAAAAATGAGAATCCTCTCGTTTCCCATTCGTCCAAGTGTCCATGCAAAATTGTCCTTCTGGGTATATTTTAAATATGTTCAGTTGTGCACCTGGCAAAGGTGTGCACGGCAATGGTTTGGTTCGTACGTTGTATTGCACTGGTCGATTACTAGATTTGGTCAGGATAGATGTGTTGCGTGTCCGCATGTGGTACTCCCTCCGAGTAGTCAGCTAGCTGAGAATGACCTCACAACCTCACATCAAAAGTTAAAAGTGCAATATTAAATTATGAGAAATTTACATTACGGAATAAATTAATCACAACAAACTCTACAAGGGCTAACTATTACATGCAGCTGGTTATTGCCCAATCTTTACATTAGGGCTGAGGCTAAAATTCTAAGAGTTCAATAATTCAGTTTGGACCCATTAAAATATCACCGCCATGTGCTTCTCATCTCTATGCAAACAAACACCCGAAATCTTGCTGATTGGATCTGACACCAGTACTGTGGAAGATAATTTTCTGATCTGTTTAGGTGAGCTTGTGAAGATGCATATGCATAGCGCAGAACACCAGAACTCTACCTCCATGGCTACTCGATTAGCTCATGTATCCGTCTCCGTCTGTAGCTAGGAGAAGGAACGAAGTGCCCTCTAGCTGAGTTCATACCGGTATGCATGTAATAAACGACTTTTCATTTTCATGATTGGACACTGCATGCAACTGCTTTTGTTGCTCGTCAGTGTACCAGCTTGGAGTATGATTTGTAAACGAGTTACAGTCGCCGGTGGACTGGGCAAGTGCTGTCCGTATCGAACAATGCAAAAAACAAGCGAGCCTCCCAGTAGGACTCGGAACTGCTCCCCAAGGATCTCCATGTTTCCCCGTGTATAAATTGCGACGCACGTCGTCGTCCTGCCACCACGACTCATCACCAATCGACGCAACCCTTTGTTCGTCCGCGCGCACCCGCGCCCCCCGCGCAACTCGCCTTCGATCGCCCAACATGAAGCTTCTTTTCGCCGCGGTCTGCGCCCTCGTGCTCTTGCTGAACGGTATGTTCGCGTTCTACTTGCTCTCGAATTGATTTCACAACTGTTTTAGTTGTTCTCGGAGCTTTATTTAACGTCGATCTGCATGTTACGCTGTTTCTTGTTAATTAGCAGCTGGTCCTGTGGAGTCCCGGCGCCATCGCGACCGCGACTCGGGCCGGCGGTATAAGCTGTTCGTGTTCGGCGACGAGTTCGCCGACACCGGCAACTTCCCGCTAGCGGACTTGACCAAGACGACGCGCGCATGGTACTACCCGTACGGCAGCAACGACAAGGAGCACGGCACCGCTCCAAGCGGCCGCTTCTCCAACGGCATGGTCCTCTCTGATTTCTTCGGTACGTAATAAGCTCGGATATGATCATCAGTTATATAAATCTTGGTCCTGTCTGATCAGTATACATGGGGGCTTTAATTAATTTGTGCAGCGAGGATTCTTGGGAGGAAGGAGTCCCCTCCGGCGGAAAGTAAGAGGCAGCAGGACGGCGTCGACCCGTCCGGCATGAACTTCGCCGTCGGCGGCGCCGGCGTGGTGGAGGGGACGAGCGACGCGCCCAACCTCGGCAGGCAGGTGGACAAGTTCAAGAGGCTGGTCAGGCACGGCACCATCGACGAGGACCTCACCGACTCCGTCGCGCTCATCGCCTTCTCCGGCAGGCGCGACTACGAGCGCTTCAACGACATGTCCAGCACCGAGGTGAGGGCCAAGGCCCAAGAGGTGACGGACAAGATCGCCGACGCCGTGGACCAGCTGATGGAGCTGGGTGTCGAGAAGGTGGTGGTGACCTCGCTGCCCCCGCTCGGGTGCACGCCATGGCTGTCGAGGTCCGAGGACGGCGTCTACGATGGCAAGTGCGACAGCCAGAAGGTCGCGAGCATCCACAACTCCTACCTCGAGGAGAAGGTGTTCCAGAACGAGGCCGTCTTCAACCTCGACCTCAAAGCCGCATTCAGCCACTACGCGGGCCCGTCGCCGCGATGGAAGCAGTTCAAGTACAGGCTGGAGTCGTGCTGCGAGAGCTTCGACCAGAGTGGGTTCTGCGGGCAGGTGCAGGACGGCGAGCCCCAGTACAGCCTGGGCTCCAAGCCGGACAAGTTCTTCTACTGGGACGACATCAACCCGACCCATGCCGGATGGAAGGCCGTCGTCAAGGAGTTCGAGGAGTCCATCAAGAACTACCTCAATATCTAGATAGCTCTAGACTCTAGTTTGTTACATGCCAGTGAGTAGCTTCAATCGAGTCTATTCTAGGTTTAGGTTTTTAGGTCATGCGAGTGAGTCTTTTTTTATAAAACGTTCAAGTATTTCATTAAGAGAATATTAGTAGCAGCAGTTTTTTTATTGTTCTGTATCCAACCGCTAGAGTACCAACAGCTTGCTGAATTTTGTTTTTTGTGGCGTGGTATTTCTGGATGTTTTTGCCGGTTTCTCTACAAGTGACTAGTGCTAATATTATTGTTTGAAATAATGGCCACAAGCTCGTGCTTTTCTTCTGTTGTGCGTAGCGCTTATTTAGTCGCATCATTGCTTGGTTTGTTTTTCAAGAGCTTTTCTCTAAAACTGCTGTATGCAGGAACTGTATTGGTTGTGGGCAAAATTCTTGCAAAGATCAGAATAAAAATTTCTTTTTCTAAAAAAAGTAATTGGATGGGAAGGTACTTTCTGCAGTTCCAATTTGGTCATTGAGGTTTCTTCTAGTCAATTTTACATTCATTGCGAGAACTACTTTATTTTATAATTCTTTTTTATTTAGGATACTACTCTACCCGTTTTAAAATGTAAGTCGTATAGGTTTTGTTCGAAATCAAATTTCTTTAACTTTTGTCCGAGTTCATAAAAAAGGTATTAAGATCTATAACGTCAAATTATAGTTTCATTATAACCGCTAAGAAATATGTTGATAGAGATATTATTATATTTTTTATATAACTTTGGTTTAGAACAAAGCTAATAAAGTGAACTATAATTTAGAACTGAGGAAGTACCAGGTGCAAGCTTATTACTATCATCAGAGTTGACCTCACAACGCATAGGTGATGTGCCCGTCCCGGCGAGAGTACGTCCTTTCACTAAAAATGAGCTCGCATTTAAAAATTATACTACTGCGACTAGGTGATGTGCCCGTCCAAACGAAGCGTTCGTGACTATACTACTGTGTTCCAAAAAAAAGTAATATTATACATAAAATGATACAAGTAATGCAATCACCTCCATACTTTCAGAAAATATCACTATCGAGCATCAATCATACGCTAGAAACAAGAAACATTTCGCTACAACAACTACCGGACACCATTTGCAGTACAATGGTTCCTGCTAGGTAATTGCGACGGGCACGGCCTTGAGAGGGACGGCCAGGACATTGCCAGTCTTAAACCTTTCGCTGACGTCCAGCTGCTCGGCCGCCATGCCCTCCGGCAACCTCCACTCGAACGCGTGCAGCAGCGACGCCAGCAGGTGCGGCACGACGCGCTCCGCCATGGGCATGCCGGGGCACTGCCTCCGTCCATACCCGAACGGGAAGAACTCGAATTCCTTCCCCCTGTAGTCCACGTCCGCCGCCTTGCCCAAGAAGCGCTCCGGCATGAACCTGTCCGGCTCGTCCCACACCGCCGTGTCCCGCATGATCGCCCACACGTTGACGAAGACCGTGCAGCCCTTGGGCACGGCGTAGCCGCAGACCTCGACGCCGTCCTCCACGGCCTTGTGGGGCACCAGCAGCGGCGCCACCGGGTGCAGCCGCATGGATTCCTTGAACACGGCCTGGAGGTACGGCAGGCCCGCCACGTCCGGCTCCTCGATGGTCTCCTTGCCGCCCAGAGCTCCGGCGATCTCCGCGCGCAACCTGGCCATGGCGCTCGGGTTGCGGAGCAGCTCGGCCATCGCCCACTCCACCGTGATCGTGATCGTGTCGCCGCCGGTGATGAAGACCTCGAACACGATGGCCTTCACGGTGTCGCGGTCGATCTTGCCCGTGGACATGTGATCCAGGAGCACCTGGAGGAAGTCGTTGCCGTGCCTGCCGTCGGCGTTCTCGGCCAGCCTGCGCTCGATTATGCCGTCCACGATGCGGTAGATCTCCCCCAGGTGCCAGGCCGCCTCGCGGCGCCGCCCCTGCAGGTCGAGCCGCCGCAGGAAGGGGAGGAGGTCGGAGACGTTGGGCTTCGTCATCAGGTCGGCTATGTTCTCCACGTGCTCCCGTATCCCGTGCGCCGACTCGCCGGTGGCTTCCACGTCCACCACGTCGACGGAGAAGAAGGTGCTCGACACGAGGTTGATCATGCCGCCGTACAGCGCCCTGCCGACGTCCACCTCCCGCCCGGCGCGCGCTCGGAGGTGTGCGACCAGGTCCCGCACCTTGCGCTCCCGGACGCCGCGCGCCGCCGCGAGGCTCCGCGGCGAGAAGACGTGCGCCGCCAGGATGCCGCGCTGCAGCTTCCACAGCGGGTCCGAGCTGGCCATGTTGAGCAGGGAGCGGTCGGCCCACCCGAGCGCGTGGACGGCGTCGACGGTGTAGCGCCCCGTGAGGTGCGCGCCAGCCGCGCGAGCGCGTGGTGGAGGTTGCCGTGCAGGTCCAGCGCGTTGCCGATGATCGGGAGCGGCCGGGGGCCCGGCGGCAGCCGGCCGGAGCCTCGACGGCGGCTGAGGATGGCCAGGTAGTAGAGGAGCGAGACGGCGGCGAGCGTTGCCCAGAGCAACCAGACCTCGTGCTCCATCTTTTCTGGGGCCTGGTTTTCTTGCTCAGGCCAAGCCCATACGCGTTCATATATAGCGCTTTGCAGTAGAATTTTAGTAGTTTTTATTTTACCATTTTTGTCTCCATCAGCCGAAGTTGTAGGAGCTTAGTTATGTTATCCCTTTCGGACCTGCTAGTTGTCCGGATGTCCAGATCGTCCGATCCGGACTGCTCGCGTCGGACGCATGCGCAGCCCTTGATTGGGTGAAGCGTAACCGTTGGATGAACCTTGAAAAAATCCACATTTGCCTCCGTTTCACGCGCCCCCATGGGGTACGCGCCGCCGACCCCATGTGGGGCCGCTCGCCCCCCTTCCCCCTCGTCTCCTTCCCACGCACATGCGCGTCGGACCGTGTGGGTCCGCTGGACGGTGTCCTAGCAGCTGCAACACGTGGGTCCCATTGCGATATGTGCAACACCAGATCTACTTTTTGCAATATCCAAATGAAATAGGTCCGAAGCAGTTGAAACACAAACATATGTCTAGAACACTTACAAAAACTTGCAAACGCCGGAAAACACTTGAAAAGCCATTGCAAAATATATGCGACATCCTGATGAAACACTTGTAACATATGTGTGAAACATATGCAATACAGATAAAACACTTATAATATACATATGAAAAACAGATGAAACATTTGGAACTGACGTTTGCAACATACGTGTATAGCCACTGCAACATATGCAACATCTGGATCTACTTTTGCAACATCCATATGAAACACTTGCAACGTACATCTGAAACACATGGAACATATGCAACATCTGGATATACTTTTGCAACATCATATGAAACACTTGCCACATACATCTAAAACACATGGAACATATGCAACATCTGGATCTACTTTTGCAACATCCATATAAAACACTTGCGACATACATCTGAAACATCTAAAACACATGGAACATACGCTTGCAACATGCAGCAAAACCTGACGGGAGGAGCACTACACAACGGAATCCGGTGTTAGGAAATGATGGGGAGGAGGATTACAGCGGGTGGATGACGCCCTTATCCGCGGAGCAGCTCCTCCGGTGGCTGGTGCGGCTCGCCCCTAGCCTAGGGGAAGCGGTGGCCACGCCCGACCGTGCCCCAGCACTCAAGTGGTGGCCTGGGGGGCTGCGGAGGTGGAGGCGGGGCAAGAGAAAGGGCGGCGGCCTGGGAGGCTGCAGAGGCGGAGACCAAGGTGGGGCAGGAGAAGGGGCAGCGGCCTAGGTAGGCGCGACCGCTGGTGACGACAGGGAGGCCGCCGTGGTCAGGGTGGGCAGCGACAAAGCGTGGCAGACGAGGAAGGGGTCGGCAGCGTCGGGGTCGTCCCCTGATGCGGTAGCTCCTCCGGCGGCCGGCACAGCTCACCCCTAGCCCTGGTGGAGCGGCGGCCCACACCTGGCCTTCCCCGCGGAGCAGCTCCCCGATGGCCAAGCCCACTCCCTGGTGGAGCAGAGGTCCAGAGAGAGATAGATTTGTTGGGTGAAAGGAGCGGTGGGTGAAGGGATAAGGGTGGGTGAAAGGATAAGGCAGGGGAGACTTCCGTGGGACCGCGTCTAGAAGTGTCTGGTGGAAGAGAACGCTCGGACCAGATTGAGCCACGTAGCCGCCCGACGGGGGTCTCGCGTTCGGACGCATGGCTTATAGCATTTCCGTATCCCTTTTCCAAAGAACGAGAGCAACTCCAAGAGTACCCTAAAAAATTCTTCCCCAAAATTATGCATTGGGGGCTCTCCAAAAAAATTTCCCCAAAAAATATATCAATCCACAGCAGATTGCAAATAAATAGCCCCCAATATTTCAAAACAGGCCACGTCATCATACTGGGCCCATTAGGATCTGTTGCTTTTTTTCCCCACCACCGTGACCAAGAGCCTCCTCGCGTCGCGATCTCCAGTGGTGCCGCCGTGACCAGAATCCCCCTTGCGTAGCGATCTCCAGTGGTGCCGCGATTTTCCTCCGTCCGTCAAAATCAGTCGCCAGCTCTCTAATAAAAGCATGAGGGCTTTGATATCTGCATTGTGCTTCACTAAAAAAGCATGGACGTAGTCCGCGGTCGACGGCCGGCCGCCGCACATTGATCGGTCGGCTGGCAGCCCGAGCCGCCTTCTCATCTGCGCGCACTAGAATCTGCCGTACAGTAGGCCGAGCACGGATAGCAGCGCACCGGTGGCGCCGACGACGGACCCTAGCGCGGCATCGTGGATGTTGAGCGCGGCGACGGCGAAGATAAGCACTGGTGCGGCGCAGAGCATCGCGAACGTGAAGGCGTGAACGTACATGTTCCCCAATCCCAGGCGCTCCATGTTCCACTAAACACGCAGAACGTGCACGTCAGGGATAGTGCCGCCACCGTCGGGTCGTCGGCGAGGTCCAGCAACCCGCCAGCCCACTCCGCCTTGGCGACCGCCGCTCTGCCATTGTTGTACTGCGAGGAGGCGTTCACGACCGTAGACTCGTCCAGTACTGCCGTGGCGTCCTCGTTGTCGGTGGATGCCGGGAGCACGACCTTTCTGCCGAGCGGGCCGTAGACCATGTACAGGGCGACGGCGGCGGGGAAGCCGAGGCTGAGCGCCAGACACAAGTTCACGGCCCAGTCCGAGCACGCGGGAATCGGGATTGGGGAAGGAACGCCAACACTAAAATATACGCGGTGGTAGGCTGTTTTTTAGCGTTGCGAAGAAATTGGGGAAGGTTTGGTGGACTGTTGGAGTTCGTTTTTTCTCTTTTTTTTCTAAAAAAGGTATTGGGTAAGAGCAACTCCAAGAGCCTCTGTAAAACACCCCAAAAACCAAATTTAGGGAGAAAACGAAAAAATCCACACTCCAACAGCTCCCGCAAAGTTTCCCAAAAACTACAGGAACCCGAATCCCACCTCCTTTCTCCCGCATATTTGCGGGAGCCGACGCTTCCCCCAATCGCCCCTCGCGCGCTCATTTCCCAACTCAGGTCCTTGTGCTTCGACTTCGGGGAGGCGCGGCGCAGTGAGCCGAAGACGCCATTGGTGGAGGGTGTCGCGCTCGAGCCGGATCTCGACGGCGACGCGGTCCTAGGGCCCCGGGCCAGCGGGCGGCGGCACGAGTTGAGTTGTTGGATGGCGCAGACGGTGGCCGGAGGTAGGAGATCGACGGCGGGGTCGAGCTCGGACGGCCGGCGGCAATGGAGGCCGCGAGATCTGTGATTCCCGTCGGGGTGGAGCTCGGCTGCGCCTAGGGTTTGGTCTTGGATGGAGATGGGGAGGTTGTGGTACCGGTGGTGAGAGGAATCAGCCGGAGGTGGGGTGTAACTGGCGAATTTGGCCGGCGAGTGGGAGCTACGCCGTCTGCTCTGATTTTCCTGGGAAGAAGAAGTAAGAAAATGGGAGGGAGACGGATAGGGCCGGCTGGTCCAGGGAAGAGAGCAAGGGAGAGGTGATGGCGGCTGTGCTAGCGAGGACGGCGCAAGCAGTGGTGGGAGGATGGCTGAGGACGATGTGGCAGTGGGGAGCTCGGGACGCGGTAGTGGGGAGCTCAGGACGAAGGCATTAAGTTCTCTCGCAACCCGAGGCGGTGGCTCAAGATGCTGCTGACAGTAGCAATTCAGTGTAGTTAACCTTGTTTGGGTGATTAAGATCTTGTGATGTGATGCTCCATCAAGCATTCAAGCTCTCGTGTGAGGGAAGCCGTGACATCAGGCTTTGCCGGTGGTGTCTGCATGGCATCCTCGCACACGAGCTGAAGCTATTAGCGTTCTTCAAATTTGTTGAGGAACAACTAATGGACCCAATTATGATGATGTGGCTTGTTTTAAAATATTGGGGGTAAGGTATTAGCGTTCTGCTGTGGGTTGATATGTTTTTAGGGGAAAATTTTTTTGGGATAGCCCCCAATACATGATTTTGGGAAGAATTTTTTGGGGAGCTTTTGAAGTTGCTCTAAGATTAGCAACCTCTTGGAGTTGCTGTCTACTGTACTGTTTGCGTTTGAGGTGTACATGTAATCATCCGGGCTTCTTGCGTTTGAGGTGTACATGTAATCATCCGGGCTTCTTTCGGTGTTATTCCGTAGAATCTTGTGTGTTCATATAATCCAAATAGAGCCGTAGGTGCTTATATTATTCTTCGAGATGTAGAAGGGCGGCGTTTCTCAGATAATGACGCTTCTGGTGTTGGAAACTTGTACTGTTATCATAGTCCTGCTGAGTCGTGGTCACACGTAACCACAAAATTTAACAAATCTGAAAACGGCCTTATTAGTTGTCCAAATCCGACAGGAAGGCACGTAATTTGTACAACTCCATGATTGCCGCAAGATGACTTATATTATTCACGCTTAAGACCGCACGCACATTTTAGCAATGCCATTTATCATAGTATGAGAAAGAGAAACCAAGAGGACTTAGGGCCTTCGTTTTTAACTGGGCAATCTCCGGGATGACGTCGACCCTTCTTCTATTTGTGCCATCATCATTTGCTCACAAAGAGCAAAAGGGGTGTGCAACAAACATTTCACACGCCTGGTCCCCTCAAAACCCAAGTGAATTTTAGCTGACCTGGCAGGCAGAATAACACATCAATGAAGGGATCTTTTTTTGAGCACAAACGAACAAGTTGAGGACTAGAGATGTCTACATCTCTGTTCCTTTTAGCCCATCAAACCTACAAAGTTGATGGCCACAAATACTGGACAGGACAACTTGCAATGCACAGCTCCCACAATATACTTCCAAGCCGCGTACCTGCAGTGCAGTGCGGCCGCTCACTTAAGCAATTACTACCTCCGTTATGACGTTTAGTTTAGGACAAGCTAGTTAGTTCAAAAATGAACTAATTTGCTTGTCCCAAACACTATATATTTAAGAACGGAGGGAGTATGAGTAAAAACAAAGTTCATTTAATGGAATACAAAGTTCAGCTTGGTTTGTAAAGTTCCAGATCAGTAAGTATGTCCGTGGTAAAGAAAACGATCACAGAGGTCACCAACATCTCACTGCTAACAAAAGAAAACTGGAACACCTACCGTATCTATGCGCTTTCTGGCCTGCTATAGCATAGCACAAATAGTGAAAAAAAAAACAGCATAATGCTTCCATGTTCTCATATATCTGGCCGGGTATTCAGTGTCCTTCTTTATAGTCTTCAGTTCAATCTGCCAAGTCCTTTCGCTCAATCCGTGGCTGTAGTGATAAGGCAGGGGTACAAAGAAATGGGCAGCTTGTCCAGCCAATGGCTTACCAGCTTTCCGTCTTACCTGATCACCATCGAGAAAAAAGAATTTTTCTAAATCACTTCGGGTGAGCGGGGCCTTCAAGCATTCATGTGTTCATGCTAACAGAAGAGCGGATCCAATACACATAAGGCATGTCACTCAATTGTCCGCCTTTCCCTCAACATGTACCTCCTTCACTGCCAGGGGTTCATACCAGGCAGGCTCAAAGCCAGCGGCTTTCCTCGCTTCTGTATTGAAAGGGGGCTTCAGTGGTCCCCTAAAATATTCTCTAACAATCCTATGGAAAGTCCGAATAACTGCTGCTTCATCTTTGTCTACATTGTTGCCTAGTTTGCAATTTGCCAAGCCATCTTCAACCTGTTGGGTCATATTAATATTACTGTTGAAGTCTTGTGAAATCTTGGACGTCTCATCTTCTACCTGTTGGACTGATGTTAGTTCATTTCTCCCCTCCAGAACTGTCTTATCATCAGCAGTACCATCTCCTGGCATCCCAGGGCAGTGGGGTTCAGAATGAGGAACTGAATATGAGATCAGATCATCACTGCAGGGCCTAAGGCACAGGTATCTGAACCATCTAACACCAGCAGCACAATGTGTAACTTCTTCAGGATAAATAATATCTTCTAGCAGTTTTGCTGTTTGTTCATCCCCGCCTGCTCGGAATCTTGATATGGTTGTTGGAAGGACATCTAATCCCCTAGCCTGCATTCCAAATTAAATTTGTTAGCTGTTTGTATGTGTTTTTTAAAGAATAGTTGTTTATATTTAAATGTGACTAATAAGAGTTCATCATGCACAGTGAACTCTATATACTACTACACAGTTCATATGAATGCCATCCTTCACAAAACTGAGAAAATTGCTGCCTTGTAATCTGCAGACAACTTACAGTGAGAATACAGAAAGCAGCAGCACTAAATCAAAGCATGTGAATGGCAGCAGCAGGACTCCGGAATGGTGTCCTATGCATGTTTACTGTAGAAATTGAATTGCAAGGATTACTTGGTCCCCCGGAGTAAACAAGAAGCATACTGACATTTCAAATATCTTGATTCTGAAGTTCAACTGATTTAATATCAGAACCCATGTTCAGTTACATATCAAATTGTACCCTTAGGGTGGAGCTAGCACTGGTTCTGGGGGGCTGTAGCACCCGTTCAGATAAGAAAATCCCAGTAAACCCATAAGTCATAGACCAAAACCATGGCTCAGCCAAGGGTCAGTGCCCTGCCTAACGCAGTTCGTCAGCACAGAACCCTGCCAAGCACAGCACTTAGCAACCCCCTTGTGCTCCGATCCGGGCTCCACCACTGTGTACCCACTTGTATAATTCATTTTCTCTTAATGTTCTTCTGTACAAATTAACAATATGCATTTCTACTATACAAATCAAATCATGTAGATATTAACTAAATGGAGGAAGAAGCTGTGTGTCCGTTCCAAACCTTTGAGCATTAAATGTTTAACATTTAGACTATCAACGCAATGCTGAGTTGACTACTAATGATTGAGAAAACGGTTACAGGCTCAGACTTTGGCAGGGGAGCTCATTTTCTTACATCATGCTCATAGCAACAAGATAGTCTACTGAGACCCCTGGCAAGGATGCTGATTGGGGAACATTTTATGCACAAGAATGAAGTTCTCCTCTGGGTTTTTCTGCCAATTTTCAACCTTCCATGTTTCAAGAAGAATATCGGCCTTCTAAATCTCAATTTTTGTTGGTTTAACGCAACCATTTTGAGAAAAGCATAGCATATTTTAGCCTTTCCATATTCAAGGTTACAGCAGACAACATCAAGCAACATTACTCATGGTATTGACTCAATTGTATCAAACCTAGTATGCATGTCTTCATTACTTCATACTGATAACATGTTGAATGTACGAGTACAGCAGAGGCATTGCTCCTCACCTCGTGGACGCAGTGCTCGACGGCGAGGCGCGCGAGTAGGCAGTGCGCGGTTCTCATCGCAGAGTCCCAGAGCCCGTCGTGCGCCGGGAGCGCGCCGTAGCGCCAGCCCAGCTCCCTCAGCCGCGCGGAGAGCACCGTGTAGTGCCTCCCCTCGTCCTGCGCGAGACGCGCGAAGTCGTCGAAGAATTCCCGCGGCATCCGCATCCGCGCGCCGAAGCGGGCGATGATGTCCCAGGAGAGGTCGACGGCCCAGCTCTCGGTGTGCGCCAGCGAGTGGAGCATCGCCAGCCGGCTCTGCGCGCTGCCGCCCTTGCCCAGCTTGGGCATCCGCGACGGCGGGAGCAGCCGCACCTCGGCGCTCCGGGCGGGGCGGTCGGGCGGCGGGGGCGCCGGTCGGGACGGGTCGTAGGGGAGCGGGATCTCGCCGCACAGCCACAGCGACGCGGCGAGGTCCCCCAGGCGGGCCTTCTCG
Organism: Setaria italica; assembly: GCF_000263155.2. Taxonomy (NCBI): domain Eukaryota; kingdom Viridiplantae; phylum Streptophyta; class Magnoliopsida; order Poales; family Poaceae; genus Setaria; species Setaria italica. The sequence goes on from NC_028458.1 coordinate 45,769,239, forward strand.
TCCGGGTCGGCCGTGGAGAGGATCTGCAGCGCCCAGTCCACCAGCGTCTTGGGAGGCTGCTGGTCTTCCGGGACGCCGCTGCTATGTCCGCCGGCGTCGGCTGTAGCCTCCATCTGCAGTAGCACACGCCGCGGAACGAGTATCGGAGTTTACCGGCGCCGCCGCCGCTGGCGGCCCGCAGTACCAGCTGCCTAGGTTGTTCTTTGTTCAGACACAGGAATGTGAATGTCTCATCCTTTCCGGGCCGTCTCTCTTCCTTTCTGGGCCGGCAAATGTAGGATTGCTTAGCCATCCTGCCAAGCGGCTACGTCATCGGGACTAGACATGTTGTCATTTTAAATACCACTTCCTCCTTCATTTTTAATTGTAAATTATTTTAGTTTGTTTTAAGGCAAACTTTTCCATATTTAACCAAATTCATAAAAATACTATAATTTACAATATTAAATAAATGCAATATAAAAATATAATCCATAATCTACCTATTGAAAGTAGTTTGAATATTTGATGTTGTACATGTTTGTGCATTTCTGTATAAATTTGATGATAATTTAAAATTTTTGACTTTGGTCAAAACTATAACAACTAAAGGAATACCATCGTAACTTAACTTTATCATCTACTTTTCAATCTATTTTCCATTATATTGATGATAGTTAACAAAACAAAATAGGACCCACATTGTTTATGTTGTTAGGTACTTTTATATCATATATGATATAAGCTGCTACATAGTCTCCACATAAATTGATAAAAAGCAAAATAGGTGTTTTAGTCCCTCAACTTTACTCTAAGGATCAAGTTCGTCCCTCAACTTTCAGATTAGCTAATCTAATCTCTCATCTTTTGTTGTAGTCAAACTCGTCCTTATACTAACGTGGCACTCCATAATAACATAAGACTAATGAGAAATGTCCGTTTTGGCCTACACTCCTTCCCCTTCTCAATTTCCGTTTGACTCCACCATATGACCAAACAGACCTACTTAGCTGTCCGACCAAATCCAATAACTAGCTCTTTGCTTCTCCTTGCTCAAGCCGAGTTGGAACAACTACCACCGCCTTTATCTGCTTCTAGCACCGCCGAGAAGCGAGCTACCAGCTGCCTGCTCCTTTCTCACCAATCTGAGCTTCACACCAATCAGCTCCCATTTTCCCTTCTCCGTGAAACCAAGTATGGAACAAATAGAAAGCATAAGCATCTAGCAGCTGCCTGCTGCTATGCTCCAATTTCTCTCAGCAAGCAAGCCACCAGCAACAGCATGTCGACCCCACCTTAACTCTTGCCATGATGACCCGGTTCGCCGGCCTAGCTCGCATTGATCTGCCACACCAGTCCCTCTCTACCTCCATTGATGCCATGGTGAGCTTCACAGCACCGCAAGGATGCTCACATGCAAACTCACAATCCCTCACAGTGCCAGCGGAAAATGAGGAAGGGAAGAAGGAACCAAGGGCAAAAAAGACTTTTCACAATAGTCTCATGTCATCATGGAGTGCCACATTATGCTAATGACGAGTTTGAAAAAAAAAAGTTAAGGGACTAGATTAGTTGATCTAAAAGTTGAGGGACGGATTTAAACCTCTGAGCAAAGTTAAGGGACCAAAGTGACTATTTTACCTTGATAAAATATACCTATATAAGCTACTTGTCTCTACATAAGTTAATACGGAATATATGTAAAATTTAGTACAATGTTCTACATACATGGTCTTCAGGTCCTTACATATGCATATGCTCACTTCAGTCTATATAGTTGATAAAAATATCTGCGCATAGTTTCTAAATGATCATATATAAAATGTTATCTACATAAACGGATATAATAATGTCTCTTCACTGGCTGCTACATGATCTCCCGCAGATATAAAATGTTAATGTGTCGCCTCTTCATAAGTTGATAATGATGTCTTCGTAAGTTGATTGATGCATCATCTTTGTGTAAAATTCTTCACGGTCACTACTCCCTATGATAAGAATGCACGAATAAATGCTATATTTTTAATCAAAAAAAGTTTCAGTTTACCCTGATTTCTATCAAAATTATAACAGTAAAAACATAATAAAGATTGCAACCATGCAAAGTTAGGTCCCGTTTATTTTCCCTCTAAATTATATAAGCTGGATTATAGCTCATGTGTAGTAGGGTAAAAGATTACGTTGGGATCGCAAATAATTTAAAATAAGCTATTTGAGGTTATTTATGATCCCATGATGATTCTAAAGTGCTTTTTTACTTATACTATCCATGACCCATAATTCAAATTGTATAATCTAAATGGACTATAATCTAAAACAAATATGATGACCTTAGTTTTGACCGATAGCCTCAAACCATAACAGGCCAGACAACATATTAGCCCCGTGCCTGGACGAATTGATGGACCAGTTGATATAGTGCACATCTTTTAGATCCAGTTAAGCACACGCACATGTACTCGCGTCGTAACGAAACTTGTACATGCACTCCCGCCCACCCTCGTCCAACCAAACAAAAACTAGCGTTCAACGGTGACCTGAGACGACAGATTGGCACTCAACCTGGATATGCAATGTTGCAGGAAAATTTCAAGGTTGGATTGCTTTTCACTCGCAAGCTTCCATCCGGCAGCTTGGATAGGCATAGGCCCACGAGGCCGGAGTGGATAACTATCTAGCGTACCAGATACACATGTTGTTCTCTGCCCAAGCCTCTGATGGATTGGTGCATGGCAGATTTTTCCACTTCGCCTTCAGCTTCGAGCATGCATAGGTTCAGAAGTGTCCCATTCCTCCCTTGCTTCCCGCGGCAGAAGAAACCGCGCGCTCACGTTCACGGAAACAAGTAGTAGCATGCGGTTTGCCGCCTCAGTCAATTGACCATTATGCCCCGCTCCCTTATCCAAACCCGTCTCATGTAGCACGGCCCCCACCGTTGGTCAGGACAGTAAAAAGGCAGCCGTGTCACATCCCCAAGCTGACACGTCATCTGGCAGGACTGGGCAACTGCCGGTATCATCCCATCAGCTCATCAGCTTTTACTATCGATAGGCGATAGCTCTGCTCTGCCTAACTGCCTTTGGCGTTCAGCAATAAGTGCTCGACACAGACTCAGAGAGCGAAGGACAGTCGTTACAGAGAGCTTAGCGCGCTAAGTCATTCGTTTGAGGTGGCCTGCACGCGCTCTCCTGGTGCCTCTCCAACGTCGCCTCCGCCGCCGAGGCCGCCGCGGCGCCGCCCCCCGCCGTGGTGCTCGTCCACGCCCGCTCGCCGCGCCCCTTCTACTACCCCGCCGTCGACGGCGCCGGTGAGATTCTTCTCCTTCTTCTCCTCCTCCTCCTCCTTGGCGTCGGTAGTTTTCTCCTTCCCTTAGCACGTATCGGATGCGATTCTGGTCGTGGATTAATCGGTGATTGACGGATGCCTCCTGCGATTGCGATGGTTCCCCTGTGCAGAGTACATCCTGACGAGGCAGGTCGTGGACAGCATGGACCAGTACACATGGCCTCCGCCGCCGACACCAAGGCCAAGAGCATCTGCACCGCCTTCCCCAACGTACGTGCCACCCATCAGACGATCGTCGACCATGGATTGAGACTATTCGTCGCGTCAAAGACGACCAGCTGATGGATATACACGTGCATCATGCAGTTGAGGGTGGAGACGTGCGTGGAGAAGGGCGACCCCCGCGACGTGATCTGCGGCGCGGCGGAGAAGGCCGGCGCCGACATGCTGGTGATGGGCAGCCACGGCTACCGCTTCCTGCAGAGAGCGCTGATGGGGAGCGTCACCAACCACCGCGTACAGAATTGCAAGTGCCCCGTTGTCGTCGTCAAGAGGCCCGGCACCAACTTGAGGCCGCGTGCACGATCGAGCACGAGTCGCCTCGATGATGATGATGGCCCGTGTATATACTTCGTCTCGTTCGGTGCTTATAAAATACTATACCGTGTGTCATGCAATGAACATCTGTGCAAGTACATACTATAAACAGTTGTTTCGAATATTTCAAAGACAAAATATATCGAGCACGTAACACCTCGCGCACCTTTGCTTTACAAGGCTTATAAAATTGTTGGAGGTTTCTTTTGAATGAAACCACCTAGGAATTTCATGTGGACACTCTAGAAAAAAAAGAGAGAAATACTAGAAATTCTCAAAAAAAGTAAAATATTTATCTATCAATCGGTAAACTCAAATTATCATAGCCGATCTATTACGTGCCATTATGAAAATAACCTAAAATAACCCCTAAATCTATATCTAAATTATCCACCTCTACCATTATATAAAATAAACTAAACTAACCCATAATCTTCATCTAAATTACCCACTTATGCTATTATAAAAAATAATTTAAATAACCCCTAAATTTAAAGCCAAGTTGCTCACCACTAATACTTAAAAAATAGTTTAAAGTAACCCCTTGAATTTGCATCTATATTACCCACATACGCCATTATTAAAAATAACATAAGGGAATAATAATTTTGAATCCAAATCACCTTCATTAAAAATATACACCAATATGATTATAAATTTTCCTTTTCTTACATTATTGGTATATGATATAATCATCATTCACCATTTATAAAAATATAGAGAAAGTGATGAAAATATAAATATCCATGTTAAAATTCTAGCCCAAATTTAGGGTCCAGCAAACAAATTCTTGCGCATACCTACGATGCAATGTAAAAATTTAAAGATCATAAATATGGATGAAAACATTATGGAGTAATTACTAGCTAAAATCTATCACAATCGGATAAAGATAATAAGTATTGTGTTTGAATATTTAACAAATGAGAGGTAGTTCAAGGTAATAGTTTTGTAGCAATGTGAACTTATTTTATTTTCGTTGGAGACTCCACATTAATTCTCAAGAGATATGCTATAAAAAAAGATAAATCCTAAAAATTCTCATAAAAATCAGAAACATCAAACACGAATCCTATAAACTCTAATAGTCATAGTAATTGGTCTATTATATTTTCTAAAAAGCTACCCACTACTATCATTATGAAATTATTCTAAAGTGAACCCCTAAACCTATATCTAAATTACCTAGCTTTGCCATTATAAAAAATAATCTAAAGTAACCCCGTAATCTTCATCCAATTTACCCATGCATATCATTATAAACCATAACTTAAAATGCCATTCTAAATTTGTATCTAAGTTACCCACGTATATCGTATTAAAAATAATTTGAAGTAAACACCTAAATCTTAAACTAACTATCATCATGTTCATCATAAAGAAATGTCCCATAGTAAACTAATATATGATTCTGAATTACCTATTTATGTCATTGTTAATATACAAATACTAAGTTAAGGTATATACGCACGATGGGTGTCACCATGTAGACCATTTATACATGTATTTGAGGAAGTGATGAAAAATAGCGATTTTTATGCTAAACACAATACATATGAAGGTGCGATACAAAATGGAAAAGGTATGCATGTGGATGGAAAAGTGTATAGAGTAATTACTAATTAAATATCAATCATAACAGGATAAAAATAAGTACACATCTATATAAGTATTATGTTGAAATTTTAAAAAAAGAGAGAGTAGTAGGTAAACAATTCTGATTATTATCTAGAAGTCTAATTTCTAAATAATTTTTAAATACAATAGCTTTTAAAAAATATTAGCCCGTGCGGGAGCACAGGTTGATGGACTAGTAGATAAAACGTAAAGTGAGGTACTTGCACAACTACGAGTACTTCGTAGATCCAGTTAACAGGAATGTGTGCCTATTCCGAGAATCCTTAACACCAGGTCCATATCTAGGGTGTATATACTACAACGGGTTTGCTTTTGGTAGTTAAAGTACTTGCTCTAAATCCACAGATGTGGGATAAGCCATGAAGCATATGTTGAGCCAGAATCAACATATGGTTGCACCGAGATCACTCAAGTAGTGTTAAAATTTATTGAAAATTTGAATTTTTAGTAAAAAAAATTGCATGGCTTGGTGGGGTGGAGGGCCTTGGCCCCTACCCCCACCGCGTGCGCGCACACAACCTAGAATAAAGGCAACTCCAGCACAACATATTACTAGAAACTAGTCCATCAACCCGTGCTCTCGCAAGGGCTAATGTTTTTAAAATCTATTGTATTTAAAAATTATTTAAAAATTAAACTCCTAGATAATAATCAAAATTGTTTACATACTACTCTCTCATTTTTTCAATACTTCAACATAATACTTATATAGATGTATACTTATCTTTGTCCAGCTATGATTGATTTTTAATTAGTAATTACCCTATATATATTTTCATCCACATTCATACTTTTTTCATTTTGTATCGCACCTCCATGCATTGTGTTTAGCATAAAAATTAATATTTTCATAACTTTTTCACGTACATGTAGAAATGGTCTATGTGGTGACATTCATTGTGTGTATATACCTTAACTTAGTATTTCTATATTAACAATAACATAAATAGGTAATTTAGAATCATATATTAGTTTACTTTTGGACATTTTTGTATGAGGCACATGAAGATAATTCGATTAAGATTTAGGTGTTTACTTTAGGTCATTTTCAATTACGATCTACGTGTGTAACTTAGATACAAATTTAGAATGACATTTTAAGTTATGCTTTATAATGATATGGATGAGTAAATTGGATGAAGATTGTGGTGTTACTTTAGATTATTTTTTCTAATGGTAATGATCGGTAATTTAAATATAGGTTTAGGGTTTATTTTAGAATTTTTTGATAAAGATAGTGGTGGGTAAATTTTTAGAAAATATAATAGACCAATAACTATGATTATTAGAGTTTATGATTGATGTTTCTGATTTTTGCGAGAATTTCTAGGATTTGTAATTTTTTCTAGCGTGTCTCGTGATAACGAATACGGAGTCTCCAATGGAATAAATGAGGTCACATTGTTATAAAACTGTTACCTTAAACTGCCTCTCATTTGTTAAATATTCAAACAGAATACTTATACAGATATATAATTATTACCTTTATTTGATTATAATAGATTTTATTAGTGATTACTCTACCACATTTTCATCCACATTTATAATCTTTAAATTTTCAATTTGCATTGCAGGTATGCGCTTGAATTTGTTTAATAGAAACTAAATTTGAGCTATAATTTTAACGTAGAAATCTATATTGTCATCACATCCTTTATATCTTTATAAATGGTGACACACATCATGCGTATATAACTTAATTATTTTATCATATACTAATAGTGTGAGAAATAGATAATTTAGAATCACATATTAGTGTATATTGTTAATTAATGTGTTTTGGATTCAAATTTAGGGTTTCCTCATGTTTATTTTTAATAATAGCATATGTGGGTAATATAGATACAAATTTTAAATATTATTTTATTTTTTTAAGTATTAGTGGTGGGCAATTTAGTTGCAAATTTAGGAGGTTATTTTAAATTATTTTTATAATGGCATAAGCAGGTAATTTTGATGAATATTAGGGGTTACTTTAGTTTATTTTAAATAATAGCAGTGGTGGGTAATTTAGATATAGATTTAGGGGGTTACTTTAGGCAATTTTCATAATGGTATAGGTGGGTAATTTTTTAGAAAATATATTAGATCCAATGGCTATGATGAGTTGAGTCTACCGATTGATGGTTAGATGTTTTGTTTTTTGTGAGAATTTCTAGAATTTCTCTTTTTTTCTAGAGTGTCCACCTAGGATCCTGGTGGCTTCACCTGAAGGCTTTAAAAAGAGTCTCCGATTAGTAATAGTAAGATTAAACTGTATTTTTAAATTCCTTTGACCAAAATTTTTAAAGTGAAGGTACCTCAGGTACCTCTCTATCGACCTAAGAAGGCCAAAAGATATTACCATCTCAACAAAATAACTTGAAATAATATTGAACTACTCCGTCCATTTCAAAATTATCGGATTTCGTAGCCCGGCAGTCCACTAGGGGGTTACCCAAATGGTAGATTTGTAGGCAGGGAGGATTGCGAGATCAAGAACTCAAAGGTAATCACGAGAACACGAAGGTTTAGATAGGTTTGGGCCTCCGGAGAGTAATACCCTACGTACTGTGTTTTACTAGATTGTATTGCTCGTATGGTATGCGGAAGGTTGGGATGCCCTCAGAAGGCGCCCTTGGCTACCTTATATAGGCTGACGAGCTAGGGTTACAAGTCGGTTTGAATCTAATCCTAGTCAGTTGTTACATGGAAAGCAATCTGAGTTAGATTACAACAAGTATCCCGTAATATCTGAGCTGATTTGAATTGCCCAACCTCCTTACTTGTGCTCCAAGTATCTTCATGTCCTTGGCCCGCATATTATGGTCGGGCAGGCTCACTTGCTAGGGCTGGCCAGTATCCTGGTTGGTGAGGACCCATGGGGTACCCATATCCCTCAAGCCCCCGAGCGATGTGTAGGCGAATAGGAACCTGAGGACATCGCAGCGAAGCTTGGAATGTGGTCAGCTGAAGCTGCGATGGTATCACAGTGACGGAGAGGCTGCACGGTGCTCAAAAAAGAAGAAAATTCGAGCGAACGCAGAGCAATACGTGCAGGGCGAAGTCGAGCGCCGAGCTGATGGATGTCGGGCATCCAATAGGTCGAAGGGAAGGACATGGAGGGCGTCGCAAGACGCACTCCATATGGAGTAGCCCTCGAGCATTGAAGCGATTAATATAATTGGTCTAATGGTCAAAAAGGAAGAACAAATTGATCCCAAAAGCACGTCCTAGTGCCCAAGCACAAGGATAGGCGAAGCTACGGAAGCACGCCGACTCAAAATAGGCGCCCAGCCCCCGAGTATGAGGATTGGAGGAGCCATGGAGGCACGCCGACCTGACATAGGCATCCAGTCCCTAAGTACGAGAACTGGCGGAGCCGCGGAGGCACGCCGACTTGAACTAGGCGTCCAACCCCCGAGCGCGAGGGCTGGCGGAGCCGCGGAGCCACGCCGACCTGAAGTAGGCGTCTAGCCCCCGAGCGCAAGGACTGAGGGAGCCACGGAGGCATGCCGACCTGAAGTAGGTGCCCAGCCCTCGAGCGTGATCATGAGGACTGGCAGAGGCACAGAGGCACGCCGAGTTGTCTGTGGCACCCGAGCCTAGGAGCTGGCCGACCCGCGGAAGCACGCCGAGTCGCCTCTCGCACCCGATCCCTGAGCGTGGGAGGTTGGCTGTGTCACGGAAGCATGCCGAGTCGCCTCCCGCACCCAGCCTCCAAGCCTATTAGGTCGGCTATGCGGCTGGAGGCACGCTGAGTAGTTTCTGAGCTGTAAAAATACAATGCAAACATTATGTAGCATAATGTAGAATATTTAATGATTGAATATCTCGGAAGTTTGATTCGTTGTAGAAGTAAACTCTTGCGCATCTTGCTCTTGTAGGTCAGGTAATTTCCCCGAGTAGTTAGCCCGTTACGTTTAAGCACCTGATCTTGCCAGGGTGTTGTCGAGCGGACTCGAGCGTGCTTAGCAGGAAGCGACATATGAGGGTTAAGGCATGTGCTACCCGAGTACTTTAGCAACCGTTAAGAGGGATGGACAAGCCAAAAGCAGTCGAAACTGTGCGGAAAAGTACCAGCATGAGCTGGGCACCCGTGGGGTGTAGCCCCCGACCACCTGTGTAGTGGACAGACCAAGCTGTAAAAGCAGTCGGGGTGCGATCAAGGTCGTCGGCGAAAGTCACAGAGAAACAGAGGAGCCGAGGCGGTCGGCGAAAGTCACGGAGACATGGAGAAATTGAAGCATGAGGGTGTATTGAGATGTAAGGAAGCCGTAAAATATTAAATTAAAAATAAGACTGAGCTTGATTCGTGTTCGAGTTGGAGAGTTAGCGTTGTGCCCGAACGAGCAGCCGTCGATGAACAGTTGTTGACGAAGCCAATTTCGAGTCGAAGTAGTCGGCGATGTTGGCTGCATGGGTAGCAGTGCGTGGTATACTGCTGTCGAGCTGATGCGGCTATCGGGTAATCGCCACGCTTGTAGTAGGGCACCTGCAGCTTTACTGTTGACCCATCGATGACGTAGGTGATGACGAATCTACCGGCGACAAAGCAGTCGTAGGTGATGGTACATCTGCCATCAAGCTCGCTGGGGAGGATCTCATGATCACCCCTATCTGGTGCGCTAACTGTCAGATTTAGTAGCCTGGCAGTCCACCAGGAGGTTACCCAAGTGGTAGATTTGTAGGCAGGGAGGATTGCGAGATTAAGAACTCGAAGGTAATCACGAGAACACGAAGGTTTAGACAAGTTCAAACCTCCGGAGAGTAATACACTACATCCTGTGTTTTGCTGGATTGTATTGCTGGTATGGTATGCGGAGGGTTGGGATGCCCTCAGGAGGCGCCCTTGGCCGCCTTATATAGGATGGCGACATAGGGTTACAAGTTAGTTTGAGTCTAATCCTATTCGGTTGTTACATGGAAAGCAATCTGAGTTGGATTACAACAAGTATCTCACAATATCTGGACTGTTTTGAATCACCCGGCCTCCTTGACTTGTACTCTAAGTATTTTCACGTCCTTGACCTGCACGTTATGGTCGAGCGGACCCACTTGCCAGGGTCGGCCAGTATCCTTGGTGGTGGGAACCCATGGGGTATCCATATCCATAAAAAATGTCAGGTGATTTAGTTTTATTTTAAATTAAATTTGTCTATTTTTATCAAGTTCATAAAAATACTGCCTCACATCACATCTACGTCATCAAACAATATGATTTATTAGTTTTGTTTTTTACATGTATCACATATTTCACATTGCCCCATATGCACTGTGAATTTGTGATATAATTAAAGAATATATTTCCATGCTTGGCTCAGGCTCGGCATTTCCATGGAAGCTTCTACTCTTCAGCTCGAGCTCCGCCACCACCACTGCCGGCGATCAGCTCAAGCGCGGAGTCCACGATCCCGGAGAAGCTCTCGCGGTGCTTGCTGATGCCCACGCTGCCCGAGAAGACGTGGTAGCACTCCAGCTCCGATGTGGTGTCGGCGATAGACTCGAGCAGCCGCTCCATCCCCACCTCCCTGAGGAGCCCCACGTACACGTCGCCGCGCGAACAGTTCATAAGCCAGATGATCTGTTGCACCACGAACCGCCGCATCCGGGGCACCTTGATCTCCGGGCGCTTGTTCTCCCCAAGGATCCATGCCAGCCGCTGCACGTACGCTCGCTCCTCCACCCCGGCGCCGCGCAGCTCGGCGGCGAACTGCTCGCCGTCGATGAACCCGCATATCTCCGTCGTCAGGCCGACGGACACCTCCAGGATCTTGTCCCTCGCCGCCATGGTGGCGCTCAGCACCGCCGGCAGCGCCTTGGTCACCGCGCGCAGCCGCTCCCCGTGCCTCTCCCCCGAGTACGCGCACAGGCTCCGCAGCACCCTCGTCGCGTTCAGGCGGCGCGCGTCGCCGTCGTCCTGCAGCGCCGACACGAGCTGGTCCAGCACGTCGGCACGCTTGAGGATCGCCGCGCAGCCGGCCTCGCTCTCCAGCGCTAGCATCGCCAGCGCCTCGCCGGCCTCGCCGCCGAGCTCCCTCTCCTCGGCGCTGACGAATATGGAGAGGAGCTCCTTGACCACCCCTCCGGTGGCCGCGACTGCCTTCTTGCCGTGCTCGTCCATGGCCAGCGCCGTCAGCACGTCGGTGGCGAGCTTCTGCAACTCCCTGTGCTGATGCCCGTACTGCAGGATGTCGCGCAGGTTGCTGACGGTGAACACGTCCTCCGCGACGTCCTTCCGGAGCGCCAGCCCCGTGCTGCCTGTCGTGGACACGAGCATCTTCACCAGCTGGAGCGCGCGCTTCACGACGCGGACCTGCGAGTCCGACGCGTACGGGTTCCGGAGGAGACCCGGGGACTCCTGCGTGAAGCCGATGATCTTGGCGAGCAGGCCGCGCGCGTTGCCGATCTTGCCGCAGTTGTCGTGGTCCCTGGCGAGCTTCTTGAGGATGGTGAGGCCCAGCAGATTGAACGGCAGGTGGTCATAGCCGCGTCCCGCCGGGGAGGCCTCTTCGTGCTCGGCGACGGCGCCGGGCATATTCTGCGGGTGCGTGGCGGACACGGGCGTGTTGCTTGAGAGCAGGGACATGATGGACTCGATGGCACCGGGGATGCCGGACACGCGGAGCGCGTTCTGGCGCTTGCCGGCGAGCTTGGACACGACCTCGGCGGCGCACTGCCGCACCACCTTCTCGTCGTCCCGCTTCCAGTTGAGCATCTCGACGAGCCGCTCGATGGACCTCGGGGTTGTGCCGACCTTGCGCAGCGTGTCGCCCGCGGAGTGCTCGCTGGTGGCGAACTTCTGCAGGATGCACACGCCGATGATCTGCTCGTCGAGGAAGTCCGACAGGATGAGCTCCTCGGCGAAGGAGACGAGGTCCATCTTAATGCCGTCGAAGATGCTCCCGGCGATGCACCGCGAGTAGGCGTCGTAGAAGAAGCGAGTGAGCGCCACGAGCCCGTACTCGCCCAGCTCGCACTCGGCGCTCACCTGGTGGAGCAGCTTGCGGATGGAGACCTTCCATGTCCAGTACGCCTTCTCCAGCAGGAATAGCGACGCCTCCACGAGCGCCAGGGTGTAGAAGAGCAGCAGCGCCGGCCTCATGTTGCCGTCGCCGCCGAAGTCGTGCTTCCAGAGGCGCATCAGCGAGAGCGCGACGCAGGCGAACGCGGAGAGCACCTGCAGCATGTTGAGCAGCCTGCCGATCTTCCTGGAGACGAAGACCCAGCCGGTGTAGGGGAGCAGCGACACGTCCGGCGCGTGCCAGGCGCGCCGCTTCATGAAGGCGACGACCTGGCGCTGGAACATCACGGCCCTGGCGCGCGCCTCGTCGTCCACGCCGCCGCCACCGCCGACGGCCGCGGCCGGGTCGGCGATGGCGTGCATGACGTGGCGGAAGAAGCGGGAGCTGGAGCGCAGCGCGCCGCCGGCGGTGGAGGTCTGCGTGGCGTGGTGCTGCCACTCCAGCTCGTGGCTGCGGCTGAAGACGCGCGCGCCCTCGCCGACGAGGATGACGGTGACGCACCAGAAGTCGGTGATGTTGAGGGAGCTCGCGAAGCCGCCGAGGAGCACGACGGTGGCCCACACGAAGTCGAGCTTCCCGAGCCCGCTCGCCGCCTTCTCGAGGACGGCCAGGCGGAGCGCGAACAGCGTGAGGCGCTTCTCCGGCGGCTCGCGCCAGCCGCCCCTCCCCGAGCTGCCGTGGCCGCTCCCGCTGCCCGGCGTCTGCTCGCGCCACGGCTCGAAGAAGGACGCCGACCCGCCGCCTCCGTTGCCGAGGCCCCCGCCGCAGCCTCCGCCATGGTGCTCCATGATGTCCAGATGGATGCTTGGCGTCAGCGGCACATCGCCGCCTCCTTTCTGAGGGCTACCATCGCCGTTGAACTCGCCGCCGGCGTCGTGGCTCTTGTTGTACTTCATGGAGCCACCTCAGATTCGGCTCAGTGATCCTGAGAAAAAGGATAATTGAAGTTGTGGAATCCAACAAGGGAAAAAGGCGCTGCCTTTTCCAAGAGCGCAAGAACACACGAAGCGAATGGAGATGCAGTCTGACGTTTCTTTCCAGAATTCGAATGGGGACGGGATCCCTGTGCAAAATTTTGTAGAAAATTAGAGAATTGGAAATTTTGGGGAGGAGTCGGAGACTTGTTGACGCGGAATGGATTCGATGCACGTAGGGAGGCCGGGGAGCAGACAAGAAACGGCCCATGATTGGTGACGACTTGGCGTCCTGGCGTGGAGACTGATGGCGACTTGGTTGGAACGATTCACAATCAGCACTGCGTGGCTACTGGTGGCTGGTGTAAAGAAATACCCCGGACTGTTAATTGCACGCATCGGCAAGAACAGATGAGCGACAACAATCTGCATAAAGATAAAAAAATGGGGAATCCAGTTGCAAGGTTGATCCACCCCTATCATGCAAGAACATGGGAATTCAGAGTAGGATATACCCAGGGACGAGTGGACGACCAGCACAGCGGGGAAACTAAAGATTTCAAACAATTTGTGCAGGTTTAGTAGGTGTTTGGTTCCCTTTGCTTATTTTTAGCACGTGTCACATCGAATGTTTAGGTACTAATTAGAAGTATTAAACGTAGACTATTTACAAAACAAATGTGGAGGCTAAACGACGAGACGAATCTATTAAAGGAAGTTCGTTGGTCATTAGCAAATGTTTACCGTAGCAACATATTGTTAAATCATGGACTAATTAGGCTTAATAGATTCGTCTCGTCGTTTAGCCTCCACTTATGTAATAGATTTTGTAAATAGTCTACGTTTAATACTCCTAATTAATATCTAAACATTTGATGTGACATGTGCTAAAAATAAGCAACTGGAACCAAACCAGACCTTAATTACTTTGGTTTGGAAAGATACTACAAGCTTGAAAAAGGGTATGGAGCAAGTTGGAGGAGATCGATGTATTTGGTCTTCAGAAGAAAAGGATACGAGTCTGAAGGCAACCGCCAAGCGCCAGCAGGAGGCAACTACGTCTCCACATTGAATGAGTGACAGGAGGAAACAAACCGATCCGTCCCTGTCCAACAACCAGGCATGCATGCATTACTACATTTTTTAGACAGAAGAAGAAGAAGTAGATGCTGCCACGGCCGGCGGTGGCCTCGGCCCTGCCAGCGCGCCGGCGTTGGCGTGCAAGCAAAGCGGCGGCACGCCACCAGCACCACCAGTGCCACGGCCGGATTGGTCGTCCAGGTCCACGGGGAACCGGAAGAAACCAGGCACCGCACGCCTTCGTGGCTTCGTGCGGTGCTCGCGGGGACACGGACGCGTACGTGCGAGGCGGGGCCGCCGGTTCAACGGCCTCTCCTTATCCACACACGTCCACGGCGTACGTCCATGGGGCCTGGTTCCATTAGCAGCGGTCGGCGAGCCACGCGCACGGCGACTGACGTGCGATGCCGAGACCAGGTCAGCGGCGGCAGCACAGGTTTTTCCAGGCTTCGGCGACCGACTGACTGAAGCAGCACGGGCTGGCAACGCCGTCCGACCAAGTCCAAACCTCTCTCTGCTCCAGCGGCAAAAAGGGCCGAGTTGGAACACACATGTTCTACCATACTTTAGGCCCAATAAGCCTTTTGCTTTCCAAGTCCATAACCATCTAAATAGTTCAGGAAAAAAAAGCTTTTATTTTAGATACAAAAGAAATCGAATTCAAGGGATGACACGTGAATCGACGGTGAGAGACAGAGAGCTGACATATGGGAGTTTGGTTTTCTAGTTTCAACACCTTGTTTGAGCTGCGAGGAAATAGGGGGAAGTTAAAAAGAATTTGTATCCTCTATTTGTGCTATATATGTAGGTTTGGAAGTAGGGAATTATTGTACCAAAATCTGAACCGAACATCGATAATGCATCTATTTTCCACTTAATGATACTA
Source organism: Setaria italica (assembly GCF_000263155.2). Lineage (NCBI taxonomy): Eukaryota > Viridiplantae > Streptophyta > Magnoliopsida > Poales > Poaceae > Setaria > Setaria italica. The sequence goes on from NC_028458.1 coordinate 45,784,622, forward strand.
TGCACACCCAATTCTCTACCCTTGGAACGCAGTTTATTACCATTCGGTACCAATATAAGCGGCAACAATAGCAAATCGTTTAGACCGGGACCGGGTTGAGGAAGAGGGAGGTGATGTGATCCTTGAGGGCTTTGGGGACTCTAATTTACGGATGGTACGACGGTAGTCGCAGTGCCTTTTCTTTTTCTTTACTTGCGTACCGCGTACACTATTCCCTTTTCAGCTTTCCTCATGCAGCGGCGTAGGCGTGTGCAGCAAGGTCAGGCAACTAGCAATGCGGCCAACGGGCTACTGCCCTCCATCGCTACCGAGAAATCAAGTCTAAAAAAGATTTTGAAAACAAAATATTTCTGAAAAAATTTTGAAAGAAAAATTGTGAAAAATATTTATAAACGTTCAACAAGGCAAAAAATTCGAAAAACAATTACAAGAGAAAGTTTGAATAATAATTTCAAAAGATTATAGGCAAAAAATTTAGAAACAAATTGAGAACAAAAAGTTTTTGAAAAAATTTAGGAAAAGAGGAAAAAAATGGGAAATTTTTTTTGATAGAAAGAATTATGAACGAAACCCAAAAGAAAAGTTCAAAATTTTTTTGAAAACATTTATCAACAAACATCAAAAACCTTTTGGATAACAGAAACTTTTGGAAACCTAATGTTTGAAACAAAATTTAGAAAAAAAACTAAAAAAGAAGAACAAAACTTCTAAAAAAATTAAGAACAAAAATTCCAAAAAAAATCCCCATCGAAGGATTCGTCGGCCCTCATCGGGGCCCGCCGTGGGCGGCCGCTCTCGGGGAGCTCGTCCGCGCACCGCCGCTCTCGTGCAGACTATATCAATCCATCGCAGAGTGCTTATGGTGCAGGTGCCATGGGTACTGCTTTTCATGAGCTTGCTAAACGGAGTCCTTTCTTGATTCTTGCCGGCTTTTTTGGAAGGTTGAGACATTGCCGTGACAGTATTGTCTGGCTTCCTCTTGCAATTCTGACCACCCGAGTAGTTATTTCGATAGTCATTATTGGGGCGATCATTACGGTTCTTGTCGTTATGTTGGCCATTACTTTGATTGTTGTTGTTCTAACCCCTGTTACGACTAGACTCGAACCTCTCGATCTCCTTATCTTCTTCATTCGCCCACGCTTGTATCATGATCTTAAGAGATTTGATGTCTTTGGGGCCTCTTCAACCAAAATCTTGGGACATCCGGCGGTCACAGAGACCGTTCTGAAAGCAATCTATGGCGTCGCGCTCCGTGATGTCCACAATTGTATCCTTCTTGTCGAAGAACGTCGTAGATAACTGCGTAGGGTCTCGCCTTGTTGCTGCTTGACTTGAGACAAGTCAATCCTATTGTCAGGACGTTCCATTGCCCCTGCAAAGTTGTTGGTGAACGCCACCTTGAGGTCCTTCCATGTATCGATGGAGTTTTTGTCTAATGATTCAAGCCACGTGAGTGGCACTGCCTCCATGCAGATGGGGAAGTAGATGACCTTGGTGTAACAGCTGCCATTTTAGTCATTTAAAGTGACTTGGATGAATTGGAAGTAATTCGAGAAGAAAGGAAAAAGAAATTGGCCAAAAATCAAATTCGGGTCAAATTTGACCGAAATTTGAATTTTGAATTTGAAATTCAGAAAGATTCGGCAAAAATGTGGATTATAAGTGTAAGAGTAACTAGAACTTAAGGATCAAGAATTTGGAGTAGAACTGGTCCAAAATATCTCAAAGGAATTAAAGAAAGGAAAAAGAAAACTGAAGTTACTGTTCCTCATTTGAAAACAGAAATTCAGAAAAACAGCCTCAGAGTCCATTTTGGAAATTGAATTCTGAGAAATTTTTCAAATAAGTGAATCAGAACAACTACACCATATCAAAGTATGTACTTTGGACTCTTAGAATTGGGTGTTGTTGGCCAGGAACATGGAAGGGAAAAATTTCGAAATTTAGCTCAAAGTCAGCACATTGTCACAGTTGACTGTCACTGAAAATGCCTAAGTTTGAAAAACAGCAGCATGTGATCAACTTTGGATTTAATTTCAGAGAGATGGAGATCAAAAGGAGTAGGTGTTCTTGGGCAAAATGGAAACTTTGGATGTTGTAGAACATAATTGGGAAGAAGTTGGACTACAGAAAGGGGATTTGGACCATCGAAATGGATCACTAAGTCGGGCAAATGAGCACCTTGATTAACTAACGAAACTGAATGGAAGGGTAAATGGGATTCAGACATTGCCTGAGGAAAAATTTAAATTTGAAGACCTTTTGATGTTTATCTCGGGCAAAGGTTTATAGATGAATTGGAAAGCTTGAGATTATCTACAACTTTGGTTAAGACCCAAGTGCACCGTCGGATTGGAAATCTACCGTGGGGAGGCTCTGAAGATTTCGGGCATCAGAAGAAAGAAAGGGGAACGATGACAGAGCAGGCAGGACGTGTCGCCGCCGCCGTCGTCGGTCGCTCGCCAGCGCAACCAGCTAGGCCACCTCCTCACCACATAAGCCTATGGGTAGACCACGGTGGCAGCCATGCGTGCGGTAAGTTGTTTGTATAATTACCGCTCCCGCGCCGCCGTTTCTACCGCTGCCTTTTTACCGCCGCCGCTCCTCTGTCAAGCACCGCTGCCGAGCAAAAATTCCACCGCTACACCGCAGCTCCCGCCGATTCCTTCCGTCCACACCTCCGCCCACACCCCACCAGCAACCCTAGCAACTTGTTGCCCAGCTTCTCCGCCGGCACGCCTTGAACCGCCGCCGCTTCTATCCGCCGTCGTCGCGCCTCCTGCTCACGGTGAGCACTATCTTGCACCGGTTCCCTTCCTTCTTAGGTAGTCGTAGGCGAGTCCCTAGGATGCCAGGATGGTGTGAGAGTAGTCGTTCGAGTAGTTTGTGCCGTCGTCGTGAGTAGTCACGACCGGCCGAAGGTGTCGCCGCCCGCCGCCGTGGAGGGAATGGCTCCGGCCATCTCCCGAGGAGCTGTTGCCGCGCGCGGGTGCGTGAAGGTGTAGAGGTGCTGTCCTGACCTAGCTTCGCCGCCGGTGGGGTGCCGGCCGGCGAGTCGCGCCGCCCCCTGTCACGCGCGCGTTTTGGCGGGAGGAGGAAGAAGCGCCTGGATGCTCGGGCCCGCGCGACAGAGAGAGAAAGGAGGGGAGGGGGAGAAAGAGGCCGAGGCGCGGGCGTCTATGGGCCGGCATGTTGGAGGCCCACGGAGCCGACGCGGTCGACCGGAAAAGAGAAAGGGGCCGGAGGCCCAGTAAGGAGTAGGCCGCGCCCGCGGAAAACGGAAAAAGAAGAAGAGGGCCATGGGCCGGTATCGGACCGGAGAAAAGAAAAAGAAAAAAAGAAAGCGGCCCACAGGGCCCGTCAGAGGGAGAATAAGGCCGGCGGGTAGAAAGGAATAGGAATAGGTGGGTCCGCGCCGTGGGGCCCAGTGCGCGTGAGAGAGGGTAGCGTCGAGCTGAGTGAAAAAAAATTTTCCGGGTGTTTTTCGGGAAAATTAGATTTCCTTTAGAAAGTAATTAGTTTAAATCCGAATTTCACCATTTAAATCACAGAAATTTCTAGAAGTGTCCAAAATTAGTGAAACCAATTTTGTTAGGCTTGTTTTATTTTCCTTTATGCATTAAAATTTTTACACCCTAGGAAAATAATAAAAATTTGAGTATTTATTTAATGCCTTCCTTTTTAAGGTAATTAAATAAATACTTAATATTTATAAAATGTATAAAATATGAAATAACATTTTCTTAATCACAAATTATTCTTAACTCATAGTAAATTAAGTTTTCAAGTTAGAAATTAATTAAGACAAAAGAAAAAGCCTTAGGTAGGGTTAAATAGGAAAATAAAAATTGTGGGTTAATCTTTTTGGGTTTTTGTGTGTTGGCTTGCAACTTTATCATGATAAATTGTATAGTCTTTGTTGGCTTGCAACTTTATCATGAAGGAAAGTTGTATAGTCTTTTATTCAAATTTTGCATTCCTAACCCCTGCATGTATTATGCTATAGATCCCGAAGCACCAGAAGGAGAATATTTGGAATTTTCAGAAGGACCATCGGAGTTCGAAGAAGTTTTTGAATTAGTCCCCTGTGAAGCCAACCCATCAGAGAATACTAACTTTTTAAGCGAACAAGGCAAGCCCCGGTGCATTTATACCTATCTATTTTGGAATCGTTATTTCATGTATCCAATTATCGGTTGTTTGCTATATGTATGCACTAAGTCTAGGAGTTGCTTGAAAACCTATTCTTGTGTATGATCATACCTTGTTTTAAGGACATCTTTGCCACTTGTTCAAACCTTAGAAGATACCCAAGTCTAGAATTGCTTACTTGCTTACATACTTGGTTTACCAACCTTAAGGAAGACTTTTGAGTCATACATGTTGCTTATGAAAAGATATCTTGGAAATTGAGAAGCGGACAGAAGCTAGAGATATAGTTCTATCTGCTAGATTCATTTGGTTAAGGCCCAATTCGTTGTCTTAACCTTTGATCAAGTGATAAGCAGCTGATCACTTACTGGGTATGGGACCAGTAAAGCCCAGTAGGTTAGTAAACTCTATGATCGGGAATACTTCGTACCCGCGCTTGACGTGCTGGAGATTGGCAGGGGTGTAGCCTGAAACTCACATGGTGATCGGGCCAGACGTGGGGTCCCATGTGGGGGTGCATCCCTGGGTCCGGGTAGTCGTATTCCTAATCATTGATTTTGCTAATCGAGAGATTGTTATGTACGACCTGGACAGTCGTATAAAGCTGGTGATCAGGGTACTCTCCTGCAGGATGTAAATGGATCCGGATCACCGCAATTCTCGGATATGAATGCACTTGATCACTGTTGAGCATCGTAGTTTAAATGCATGCAATATATATATCTCCTGATAATGTTTGATGTATGACTTAGTATCTAGGATTGCTTTTACTCTCTGCTCATCATTTAGGATGGTTAGGTAACGACTTAACCCAAATAAAAGATAAAACTAAGGCATCACTTGTAGTAAGCTTTTCGGCGAAAAGTTGCATCAGCCAAGTACACCAAAAGCCATCATATACATCCCAAGAAAAACTATTATATTGGTTAGTCGGGTAAGACTTGCTGAGTACCCCGTACTCAGGGTTTTCCCCTTGTGGCTATCTTTCAGAAGCTCCGCAGGAGTCTACAGAGGAGGAAACCCCGAAGCCCTAGGGTATTGTCCTGAGTCTCACAATGCCCTTAGAGAAGAAGTTTTAAATGCTCATCTCCTCCTAAACTGTTTATATTTAAAATCTTAGCACTCTGTCTAACACTGCACTGCTAAGTTTGCTTCAATCTACGTTCTGTAATAACTCGTACCTTTTATATGTATGTAAAAATGTAATGTTTGTTGATGTTATCCCATCGCGGATACTATCCTGATGTATGGCTATGAGACACATCGTGGATCTTTCGAGGAGTCCTAGGGACACTCGACGGACTACCGGGCTTATACTGTTTTAGGTGCGTTGCGGATAATTGCTGTCCGACGGCGATTAGGCGCACTTAAACCAGCTTAAGTTGGGCGGTTCCGCCACACTTGGTGTCGTCGTTTCCTCCTACCGCTTATACTGACAAGGAGTAGCACTGTAGCCATGGGACTGGGTCTTGCTTGCCATCATACTTGGTGATATCCGGAGGTTTGAATTTGTCGAGTAGAACTATCTTCCTTACTCATATTGAGAAGGTAGGGAACCTGTTAGAATTCTCTCCTAGGTACTCAACTTCTTGCTCGCGCTCATGATGGCGTCCATCAATGATTGTATGGGCATTGCGGCTGGTGTTGATCTTTTGATGGAGGTCACGTACTGGGCGTTCAGGCTCTGGGTTGGCCCCACGGTGGCCACGGCCTCCCGAGGGTTCCGCCCGACTACCCTCTGCTCCGACTTGGCTTGGTCTGGACTGAGTGCACCTATGGCTACTGCCATGCTGGGATGTGGTGTGTGGAACCGAATGTATCGGGCTTTGTTGATCAAGTTGTTCATACGCGCGCTCCGCCAATTCCTCCAATTGTCTGGTGTATTTGGTTTGTGGTATTGCCCGAGTAATCAGGTCGATAGACGTGATAGTGGCGAGAGGAGTACGATGTTGATGCATTTGAACTGCTTCAAATGCATGATCCAAGTTCATGATTGGTAAGACAGCTGCAAGGTGGCTGCGACACTCTACCCTTGCAGCATTTCTTGCTCGCCGTCGATTTTTTTGAGCTTCAGTTTCTTCTCCGACTACATTGGTGGTGAGCTCATTCCGCGAGACGTCATCTGGGTGACGTTCACACCATGAATTTCTCTCTGGTTGCTCTTCATCCTCGCCTTCTTGTGCGGCAACGAGGGTGAAGTGTTCCCGCTCCGGAGAAATAGCTTCCCAAACTTGACGTGATGACCTCTATGGAGCCGTCTTCTTCATAGATGGGTGACAGAGGGGTTTCCTCCTGGTACGGGAGGGTATCAAGGTAGGCGACAAGGCGTGGCTCGTCATCCTTGGCAAGAGCAGGTGGCTTCATGTTGGGCCAGTAGACGAATCTGCCTTGTGGAGTTGATGTAATCACTAGGCCCTGTTGTGGACTTGATAATGGAATCTCCTTGTCCGGATTTGAGTAGTAGTCATGGTCCTCAATCAAATCTAAGTTGAATTGTGATCTGGAAAGGGTAGATTGGTAGACAGCACTCGAGTTTCGGAATCCAAACGGAAATCGACTTGGGTTGTAGACCGATTCGCACAATGGCTTAAGTACCGGCTTGTGTGAACTAGTCTGACTAGCGGGAGAAGTCGAATTGTACTCGGACTTGTCCCCCTAGACTCTGAGTAGGTTAGAAATTAAAATTTCACTGAATTTCTTGATGAGATCCTCTAGAGCTTGATGCTGAAGGTTGATGGCGTGGTGCTTTTTCTCCAGGACTGGCGTAATGTGGTGGTGGAAGTTTTCAGCGCTGTCTGCGATGCAAATTCAGAAGCCGAAGATGAATGTCGTGCCCACTTCGAATGCGACGATGGCCTTGATGATGACTTGGGCCATCGAGTTCACCGGTGAATTCTCAGCGAGAGCTCCTACCTGGCGCACCAGCTGTCGGTGTTTAGACTCGGAAACTTACCGAGGAGGGTGCTCGAGGTACTGTTTAGTGTGTGGGGCTCACTGAGATCAGCAACTCGAAGGTGAACTCGAACACACGATTTAGACAGGTTCGGGCCGCTAGATCGCGTAATACCCTATGTCTTGTGTGTTGGTTGTATTGAATTGGATTGAACTGCTTTGGAGAGGGTCCCTGCCTTGCCTTATATTGCCAGGGGCAGGGTTACAGGTCGGTTGTTTACAAGATTACTAGTTGAATTCGACTAGTGAGTCCTACTTGTCAGCCATACATCTATGGGCCCACCAGAAGGTTTGGACAGTCTTAGATACAGGGCTGTGCACCAAGACGTATTAGACATGGAGACTACAGTGCATGACGGCGTGGTCTACGTGGAGGATAAGAACTAGTCGAGGATTATAAAACTACTCATGGCAATTAGAGTAGGTGTTGTCAGACTCCAAAACCAGGTACCCGCCAGTTCAGAAGCTACTATACGCAATACTACTCACCTCGCGGAAGCTACGACACTACTTCCAGAAATACAACATCTCCGTCGTCATAGACTTCCCCTTGGGACAAATTCTCCACAATCGAGATGCGACAGGAAGAATCTCCAAGTAGGCAGTAGAACTCGGAGCCTTATCTCTGGAATCACTAGTTGATTTCATGGCAGAGTGTCGGGAAAATCAAGTACCAACACTAACAGAATGACCAAAGTATTGAGTCATGTACTTTGATGGATCTCGAGGGCGCCGGCGCAGGAGTACTCTTAATCTCTCCCAAAGGCGAACAACTCAAATATGTTCTGCAAATCTTCTGAGAGGTGTCCAACAATGAGACTCAATACGAAGCGCTCCTGCACGGACTCCGCTTGGCAGTTTCGCTAGAGATGTGCCTTTCATGGACTCGAGGTGACGCCTCGAGAAGGAGATGGCTTCATCTAAGGCTTGCTCGTCGCTGGGGGTTGCAAGGTGAGCCGCATTGTGCAGGCTCAGCAAGCTCCTTGGGTCACTGCTTAAGGTTGGTTTGAAATTTCCAATGCTATCTTTGAACTTATCAAACACATCTGCAGTGACAGAGTATATATACTCAGTGCATAATTATAATCAGTTGCTTAACTATATTTCTGCATAAGAATTCTACGCGCACCTACGGATACCCAGATTCCATGTTGCCTTAGAATGCGAAACCATAGGGCCACAATATGTAGGTCACTGTTATAGCTGCCAAATTCTAACCCGTTATTGTAGGCACGGCTTAATGCCATTGCAATCTCCTCGTGGAAGTGGTTATCTATGCCAAGGCGTTCGAGTGCATCCACCAGCTGAGTTGCCACGTCAGATCAGATGCGCTCATGGACTTGGATGTTTCGAACATCCTGTGCACTTCCACCTTGAGTTGATCTGCTTTCTTCCTCATCCAATCTTCTTACCTCTGTAGACTAAGTAACATGCTAAAAAAAACTAAAACAATATGAACTTATTGCAATAAATTACATGCGGATGAAGATGTATTGGATTATGACCTCATGCCTCCTTCACAATCCAACTCAATTATTTAGTTCAAAATTATATAATATTTTAGCCCGGCCCTTATTAATCCGATCCTTAAATTATACACACGCGGTTCCAGTAGTGACATGTATGCATATATTTGTAGATTTTTTTTATCCATGGGGGAGGTACTAGAATTACACAATAATATTGGAACCTCCCAATTCTAATATCGGCCTCCTATTTTTTGAACTGGTATAAAAAAAACAACACACAAACTATAGGTGCTGTATATACGGACTATATGAAAAGTTATATTGTCTGTATACATACCTCTGACTCAGGAGGGGTGTAGGTGATGAAGAAGTCATCCCATAAGCTGGGATCAAATGGGCTGCCATCGTCGAGGGTTGCGATGGCAGCGACCACCATTGAGCCACCTATCTCCTGGTTAACAGGAGGAGCAGCCTTGCTTTCAGCCATATGATCAGGATGTGTTGCGTTACAAGTTCCTTATTCCTATTAATGCTGCAGCCGCATCTCTATTTAAAGAGCTTTTTGCTAGGTACATACTGGCTGGACTAGCAAAGGAGCACAGCATGCATGTGCGCATACGACCACACAAGGCATTATCAGCTAATGGGTGGCCTACATGAGACGAAGCGGAAAGCAAGGTTCTGCACCCTAAATAATCGATTTAGTTTACGAGAACGAGCTAGCTTGGTACACAGTGTTTACTGTATCATTAAATCATTAAAACTATATTTTGGATATAGGCTCTGCAGATTTCTATTGTGCATTATTACTATCTTGCATTCGAAGTAATCAAAATCATATATATATATATATATATATATATATATATATTCTAAATTAATCGGACCAGAAGTCCTCAGCAGGATCAGGTAACAATAGAAGACACGTATGTTTATAATTAATCACTGCGAACATGGCATGGTTTAGTTGTTTTTTTTAGAAAATGTAGGAGAGTTGCGCTTCATTGTATTAGAGAGAGAAAAAAGTCCCATATAGCTTCCATCTCTCATACGGGGAGAGAATATGAGACATAGTTCAACAAAATAAGAACTAGCCTATGAAATAAAATAGAACATGACCAAAACTTGACCTAGCTGTCTAGATTACACCCTATAAGCCTAGGCCTTGCAGCTTCTTAGCGCCAGCTAGACACCAAAGGCTGTGTTCATCTTTGAGATCTCTCATAATGGTATTAACCGAGGGAGCCATTCCCTCAAACACACAGACATTTCTATGCTTCCAAATCATCCAAGCACCCAAAATTATTAGGGAATTTACCCCTTTCTTGTATTCTTTTTTCACTTTCTTCAAAACCTTGCGCCACCACTCAGCAAAGCTACATTCCCGCTGCCTTGGAATGGTATCACCCAGGTTCAAGTGTGCTAAAAGCTTAAACCAAACTTGTCTTGCCACCACACAAGATACTAACAAGTGCTGTACTGTCTCATCTGCCTCGTCACATAGGGGGTATTGTTCAGGATGAGGCATGCCTCTCTTTTCAAATCTATCGGCCGTCCAACATCTATTACAAATTGCCAACCAAATAAAAACCTTACACTTATTTGGAGCCCAAGTTTTCCAAAGTCTTTTCCAAGGCTCAAAAGTTACTGATCCCTATAAATAAGCCCGATAAGCAGATTTAGAAGAATAGCAGCCCCCAGTTTCCAATTTTCAGATGTGCCGATCTTCAAGATCATTCAACTGGATGCCTTGAACACAGTCCCATATTTGCAAAAACTCCCTAATTCCAACCTAGGATAGACTCCTACGTATTACGGAAACCCATTTATTATTGTCCAAAGCCTCAACTACTGTTTGTCTTTTGCGGATTCTTGGGGACACACTTGCAAAGACCTCAGGTGCAAGATTCTCCACCGAACATCCATGCAACCACCTGTCTGTCCAAAAAAGCGTATTGTTTCCATTTCCTAACTCTGTGCTGACAACAATAGAGAACAAGGCTAGTGAGTTAGGATGCGAGGGGAGTTCAAGATCAATCCACGGTCGATCAGTTCATGTTTTCTTATGCCACTGCCATCTAGCTTGCAGTGCCCAAGCCATGACCTCTAGATTGATAATTCCCAAACCACCAAGATCCAGTGGTTGCCTGACTTTTTCCCATGCAACTAAACAGCAACCTCCATTAGCTTGTTCCTTCCCCTTCCAAAGAAAGCCTCTCCGGATTTTATCAATTGCTTTTATGAACCATTTTGGGACGTTGATGGCGATCAGAAGATAGATAGGTATAGCTGAAAGAACATACTGGACCATAGTGATACGCCCTGCCCTATTCATTAGGACAACTTTCCACCCTAGCAACTTATCTGCCACCTTCTCAATCCAAGGCAACAGGTCAGCTTTTCTTAGTTTCTTGTTGGATAGCGGCAACCCTAGATAAGTGCAAGGAAATTCAGTAACAGTGCAAGGGAGAGAGTCTTTTACTGACACCAGGGAAACATCATCACATCGGATTGGAATAATGCTGCTCTTGTGCAAATTGGTTTGTAGCCCCGAGGCCATACCAAAGACATCGAGAATTTTCTTTGTGACCTCTAGCTCATCCTCCATCGGTCTTATAAAGAGAGCAACATCATCAGCATATAGAGAGAGGCGCTGTCCAGAAATTCTTTGGGAGAGGAGAGGGGTTGCAGGAGCCCTTCCTCTCCAACTTTGACAAAGAGGCAATTAAGCACATCCATAACTAGAATAAATAACATGGGGGATAAAGGATCGCCTTGCCGGAGTCCACACTGATGCCGAATAACATTTCGAGGTTCCCCGTTTATCAACACACAAGTGGATGAGGTAGATAACAGATTTGAAATCAGATTACACCATGATATGCTGAAACCCAAATGAGAGAGTACTTCCAGGAGGAACACCCAAGTTATCGAATCAAAGGCTTTAGAGATATCCAATTTCAGAAATAGACTTGGTACCTTTTGGCGATGAAGCACCTTCACAGTTTGTTGGACAAGGATGAAATTATCATGAATACTTCGCCCTCTAATAAAAGCACTCTGATTTGTAGCAACCAAAGAATTGAGATGAGGTGCCAATCTGTTAGCAAGGATCGTGCTTACTAATTTCGCGAAGCTATGAACAAGACTGATGGGGCGAAAATCTTTGGCCAGCATTGCATCATCCTTTTTTAGGATGAGTGTGATGTAAGCTACGTTAAGAAGGCCTAATCCCCTAGCATTTCCTTGCTGCAAAGTGATAATAGCAGCCATGAAATCTGATTTGGTCACCGACCAGCATTCCTCGTAAAACTTGCCCGTATATCCATCTGGTCCTGGAGCCCTATCGGTCGGCAAGGCCTTGATAGTTGCCCAGACCTCTTCTTCAGTGATCGGGTTATCCAACATGGACAGATCCAAAGCAGCCCTATGAAAAGATTGCAGGTTCAAAGAGAAGGAACGATCAGCGACTCTTTATTTTTATTTTTTTGAAACAAATCAGCAAAAGAGCTGCCCATTGTATTCAATAGATGAGAGCGAGACTAGATCGGAAAGCCAATAAGCACAAAATTATACAACACCTCAACAACACAGGTAAGCGATCACTCAATAAAACTTTAGGTAAAAAAATAGACCGGATAATGGAGGAAGGCCTCAAAGATGGTGAATTAGCGTGTTCAGGTGCTTTGCTCCTGCTGCTGCCCAGAGGGAATGCCTCCTCTTTGATCTTGTTGGTTAGATTTCTTATGATGAAATATACCATTTTAGGTTTGAGTTTTTGTCTCAACATAGGTTGGTTGTATTTTTTTTAGATTTATTTCAAAACTTCCAATTGCGTTAATAGCAGTTCTAGGTGTTCCATATCAAGATGGATGTACGGCCGCAAACTTCGTTTTCTCACGTATATTCGGAAAAAACAGAAACAGAGAAATGGACGTCCCAGCAGCTACGAGCCACGCAAATAGCCTCCCGGTCCGCTCACGCCTTCCATTAGCTTCGATTAGTTTGTCAGTTTGCTAGGCAACGGGTTGGGTGCGTTCCGTAGCGACGAGGCAGTCAAAATGTTTGGAAACTTATGTTAGTTGACAGCTACAAAATCTATATATATTTGATCGGGAAACTTCTACACGAATTTAATTATTATGCTCATAAATCTTGAAGTGGAAATTTTAACATTGGATGTGCTGGAGATTGGGCGTGGGCCGATCAAAACGTCCCTAGCATCTTAGGCGAAATTTTGACTCAAGGAAAATGTAAGTTTTGGAGAGAGAACAGAAAACTCTAAAGAAAAAGAGAAAGAACAAACAATTAGAAAACGTTGTTGGGCTGTGCTGCAAGTGGTGCCCATTATTGTTGGGCCGCACAAACTTCCACTGGTTTCAACTTTTAACGCATTCTGGTTACACGTTACTCACAGTGGTGCTGCCTTGATCAGTATCACAACCTATGTTCTCACTAAGGTCAATAGCTCAGCTGTATAATCTATTCGAGATAAACAGAAGAACAGGGACCTTTAATAATTTGTATAAGAACAAAACAGAGGCAATCTACAAACCAAGGAAAATATATATACAAGAAATCTAGTGACAGAATCACCAAGAAATCGGAGCTATCTCGCTGCCCATATCCCTTTCGCCGATCCTTTGCTCATCCTCACCACCCTCTGCCTCCGAACGCTGCGCGCACCGTCATCGCCGGCGACGGTTACGTCCGCCTTGACGATGTGATGATCGGATGTCCCTCTCGAGGAGACGACGGCGTACGACCCGGGGACGAACTTGTAGGGAGAGTTCGGCGACGCCAGGATGTAATCCACCCTCGTGCCGTACTTGCACGTCCCCTGCACATCTGCACGCCGACGCAGTTGGTTCATCAGAAGCAAATTCAGAGAAAATAGCAGCGAACAGAATGGACTGAAACTCTCTAATAACCCGAGCTGCCCCCGTCGTCTGATCTCACCTTGCCCTTTGGCCACCACCACCACGGCCTCGCACTCTCCGGCGAAGTCCTTGGCGTCGACGTACCGCTTCGCCTTCAGGTACCTCATCACCTCAGTCTTCGGCGCCGGCTTGCCGATCTCCTCGTAGTACTGCGATCGGGGTCACCAGAAGTTCAGAATGAGCCACGATCATGGCCTCCTTGGACCGGAATTACAGTATAAGTAATCCATCTACCTTGACAATGTCGGCCCAGCGATCGCCGGAGTAGTCCGTGGCGTCGAGCGCATTCAGGCCGCCGGCGAGGATGTGATGGCCATCGGCCGATCGTAGTATGGAGTTCACCTGCTTCATCCTCAAGACCTCGTTGAGGTGGTCCAGATGCGTGCAGTGGAAGTTCACCTCCCCTGCTCCCGGCACATCGACAGTGACCCTCAGTACGTTCCTGCTCTCGTGCATAATGCTATTTGTTACTTCCCCCTCAAATGTACTTTCTCGCCGATGAAAACTTACTATTTACTTGCAATACAATAATAATGTACAGTTTTGTGGTAAAATTACATTTCTGAACCATGTCGATGTGTAAAACTTTCCTTGTGTGAGATCACTGACTAGTGATAAGGTAGTGAGATTGCATAGTTTCAGCCCCTGTTAAGCTCCAAAAAATTTCCTAGCATTTGCTGGTGATTTTGCCCTTCTCTTTATCAAAATCTAAAATGCAATATACTATTCGGAGACATAGCAATCTAAAATGCACAATAATTTGATCCCAATAAAGTTCTGTTTTTTGTATAATCTGTTTTGTCTGATGGAGAATGAAAGTTTTTCTTCTCACGGAATGTAGACTTTCCAGCAGCCATAATTTACAACTATGTGTCACCGTCGATGCTTTTGGAGCAGCTCACCTAATCCTTAATCCAACAAATTAAATCGCAAGGCATGATCTGACATAATCAAAAAGTGGATGAAGCATCTGACTTTTGCTCAGCATTTCAACTGTACTTGCTCCAAAGATTAAACAAAACTATACTTGCTCCATAATCAATCTTGGGGATACTGGTAAAAGGTAACGCTGCTCGTCTTGAGTTTGTCAGCATCATATTTTGCTTGATACTTGCTACTTTTGGCTGAGAAGGATCAGAAAGGTGAGAGCTAGTACTCCCCATAGATGAACCAATAGTACTAGGATTCTGATATTCTACATATAAATGATGGGCAGTTGTTGATCCTTTTATTTGGATCTCCCGTTGAAGGTTTCAATTGAGACGTATCCATCCTTGACACTATGGATGACATTTATCCATTTTATTATTGCAAAAAGTTATATTAGTAGCAGCCTTGTCAAAAGCTATCATCTTCAACAACACTGTTTGACACTATGGACTACCTGCATTCGTATTTAAACAACTTGTCTATCAACCCGTACTCCCGCACGGGCTAATATTTTTAAAAACTATTGTATTTAAAAATTATTTAGAAATTAGACTCCTAGCTAATAATCAGAATTGTTTACCCACTACTCTCTCTCTCTTTTAATACTTCAACATAATACTTCTATAGATATGTACTTATTTTTATCCTGTTATGATTGATATTTAATTAGTAATTACTCTATACATTTTTCCATCCACATGCATACCTTTTTCATTTTGTATTGCACTTTCATATGTATTGTGTTTAGAATAAAAATTGATATTTTTCATCACTTTCTCAAATACATGTATAAATAGTCTACATGGTGACACCCATCATGCGTATATACCTTAACTTAGTATATGTATATTAACAATAACATAAATAGGTAATTCAGAATCATATATTAGTTTACTTTTGGATATTTCTTTATGATAAACATGAAGATAGTTAGATTAATATTTAGGTGTTTACTTCAAGTTATTTTTAAAAATATACGTGGGTCACTTAGATACAAATTTAGAATTGCATTTTAAGTTATGGTTTATAATGATATGCATGGGTAAATTGGATGAAGATTACGGGGTTACTTTAGATATTTTTTATAATGGCAGAGCTAGGTAATCTAGATATAGATTTAGGGATTCACTTCAGAACAATTTCATAATGATAGTAGTGAGTAGCTTTTTAGAAAATATAATAGACCAATTACTATGATTATTAGAGTTTATAGGATTGATGCTTGATGTTTCTGATTTTTATGAGAATTTTTAGGATTTGTCTTTTTCTTATAGCATATCTTGTGAGAATTAATGTGGAATCTCCAATGGAAACAAAATGAGTTCATATTGCTACAAAACTATTACCTTGAACTACCTCTCATTTGTTAAATATTCAAACACAATACTTATTATTTTATTCGATTGTGATAGATTTTAGCTAGTAATTACTTTATAATGTTTTCATCCACATTTATAATCTTTAAATTTTCACGTTGCATCACATTGCATCGTAGGTATGCGCATGAATTTATTTACTGGACCCTAAATTTGAGCTATAATTTTAACATAGATATTTATATTTTCATCACTTTCACTATATTTTTATAAATGGTGAATGATGATTATATCATATACCAATGGTGTAAGAAAAGGAAAATTTATAATCATATTAGTGTATATTTTTAATGAAGGTGATTTGGATTCAAAATTAGGATTCGCTTATGTTATTTTTAATAATGGCATATGTGGGTAATATAGATGTAAATTTAAGGGGTTACTTTAAACTATTTTTAAGTATTAGTGGTGACAATTTGGCTTCAAATTTAGGGGTTATTTAAATTATTTTTTATAATGGCATAGGTGGGTAATTTAGATGAAGATTAGGGGTTAGTTTAGTTTATTTTATATAATGGTAGAAGTGGGTAATTTAGATATAGATTTAGGGGGTTATTTTAGGCTATTTTCATAATAGCATGTGTGGGTAATTTTTTAGAAAACATAATAGATCCAATGACTACGATGATTTGAGTTTACCGATTGATAGCTAAATATTTTGCTTTTCTGTGAGAATTTCTAGTATTTCTCTCTTTTTCCAGAGTGTCCACATAGAATTCCTAGGTGGCTTGTCCTGAAGGCTTCTAAAGGAGCCTCTACTAAGATTTCATTTTTACCTGCCTACAAGATACAACTTTAACCATTAGTTTCTATAACTTTTTAAGCTGATATGCAAGTATGCAACAAAAACATTACTTTTAGTGACTTTCTTAAAATAAATCTTGCAATATAAACTTCATGTATATGTAGCTGATTTTGATATATACATTGACTGATATGAATCGTGAAAGTTTAGAAAATCTGGTTCCCAGTATACTTATTATCTATAGTTCACCCGACAAAGGATGGGTTATTTTGTACAAAGAACCGACTTATCTTCGATTTAAAGCTTAAACCACCGTAAAAAAAACGTATGTACGGTTAATGGTTTTTTTGGCGTACGTATGCATATAATCTACGTACAATTATGAATCTATGATCGATAGCATGCAACAAACGAGAAACTACGGAGCATCTACAGCTTGAAGTCTTGAAGAGGACATCAAAGGACACGGCATGCTTTGTCCTACTCCCCTCCAGTCCATTTCCGTGCAATTATGTGCTTGAATGTCTAGATTCTAGAGGACAAATTAGGTTGTTCACCCGCGCACATTGGAGCAAATTTAAGCTGTTAATCATGGCATAGATGCATAGTACGGCGATGGAGTGGCTTAATTACCGGAAGTCGGAGTGGTCGGCGACGCGGTGCGCCTTCCAGCGCTTGATGGGCCAGCGGGAGAGCACGGCGTTGCCGTACTCGGGCGCCCAGCTCTCCGCGAACACGTAGCGCATGCCGAGCCCCTCGGCGAGGTCCGCCAGCGGCCGCATCCCGCGCCACTCCTCGGCGCGCACGTTCTGCAGGCCGACGATGTCGGCGCCCACCTCCCGCAGCACCTCCGCCACGCTCCTCGTCCTCCGCGACGACGACCTCCTCCACTCCGGCACCCTCGCGCCCCCTCTCGCATCCTCCGCCACCGCCTCCTTCCCCTTCCAGGCGCCGCCGCCGTTGCTGCTGCTGCTGCTGCCGGCTCCTGCTCCCCCGGCGGCGTTCCGGACCCTCTCCGCCGTGATCTCGTCGTCCTGGAGGTTGATCGACACGCGCAGCTGCTGCTTCACCGGGGACGCCGGGCCCTGCGCCTTCAGGATCCCCTTCTTCGGCTGCCGCCGCCCCGCGCCGGCGGTGGTGCCCGTGCTCCGCGGGTACTGCAGCTCGTCGTCGCCGTTCGCCGCCGGCGGAACGGCGGGCGCCATGGAGAACATGGCGGCGTTGAAGGTGGCCACGCGGATGGTGACCGGTGCCGAGGACGTCGCTCGCTGTTGCGCCGCGGCGCGGTCCGGGCTCCCGGGCCGGCGGATGACGACGACCCGGGGCCCCTTATTGGAACTGGTGGCGGCGCCCGCGCGGCGGCCCGTCCGACGACGTGGCGGTAGCGAGCGGAGGCCGTCGATGAGGCGATGGAGCGCATCCTTCACCGTCGTCATGGCCCGAGGCGCCGAGGACGCACGCGCTATACTCGTGGCTCCACCTGCCTTCTCAACGGGAAACGGCAGAGGCTACACGATTCCAATACGGGAACTTGGCAATTGCAGCTCATCACACTGAATCGACCCATTCAACTGCTCAACAACTGCCTAAGTTGCTGCAGTTGACATTATCAAGTGATCCACGGACCACAGAGGTGGACGATTCCGACCGGTTTCTCCCGTGGGCCATCTCATATCTTTCATCATCCTCAACTGCTCCCTAACAGGTGTGGATCCATGCTTGCCGGCCTTCAGCACCAGTACGTGGCATCTTTCCAGGCACTGGATAAAATGTTGGGCTGTGTGCAGGGCCGGAGCCAGAAATTAGATTTAAGGTCGAGCCAAGCTAATCAAACTCAGAGGTAATCTGTTTAGAATAATGTCTGCAGTGGCAGCAACAATTAAAATTGGAGAATTAGAAGACCTAATTGTTAGAAAAAGATATCATTTGAAGAATAAATAATAGTGATTATCCTAAACAATTAGTGATTAGTCTAAATAATTGATGATTTAGTACGTACTAACCTTCGTTGTATATGGACCATTGCGGGGGAGGGGGGGCGCATGGCCCCCCGGGCACCGCCGTGACTGTGGGGCGCTTATCAGACTGTGGGGGCACTTATCAGCTCTATTAGTAAGATTGAAGTGTTGATCTTAAAAAATAATTAAACTCAAGTGTTGAAACGAATTTGATAACGTTCATGACAGTGTGAGGTGTGATGCGATTCTAAGTTGCTTACGCACAGGCATAGCTTGGCAGCTTGCAACTCCTCCGTCCCCTGTCTAGGGACCTTGCATCTTTTACGGTTAACTTGCAGAATGCAACACACGCAAACTTGTGAAGTATATGTGAATTGGATACATTCTTCATAAGCTTTAAATTTTTAAGCTGAACTAGTTGGTGCCTCCGTCCTTGCAAGTTTTTGGATTAAAGTCATCGATACATATAAACTTAGAATGGTATATCATATCAAGGCATCAGAGCGTCAAGTTCAAATCCTGCTAGGACAATTGTTCTTTCCTTGTCAATAGCGATATTGTGTTCAACATAATAATGAATACGATTTTTCGAAGCAGCTGTTTGGTTTACTAAAATAGTATGCTCAAATTTGCAGTGCACTGAAACTGTCGATTCTTTCAAAGAATTCAAAACATGTCAATATTGGATTGGTCTTGACAAAATGGACAATGGATTGAGAGAGAAATTCGAAGTTGAAAACCCACAAAATCAGGGGGTTGAAACTTTCAGCCCACCCGGCTCATTATCACCCAGCACAGTAAAAACCTACCAAAGACTATTTAACTAAAAAAATATTTTTATAAAAGTTGAACCAATATTTTTTCGAAAAAGTTGAACCAACATTTTTTCGAAAAAGTTGAACCAACATTTATTTGAGAAAAGTTGGGCTAAAAATTTCTTTAGAAAAAGTTGAATCCAACATTTTTTTAAAAAAAATTGCACTAACATTTTTTTTAAAAAAATTGATCAATATTTTTTTAATCTTCTTCTCCGACTCCGGCGGCGGTGCGCGGCGACCGGCGGCGGGGAGGCCGGCAGCGCACCGGCGCGGGGAGGCGCACCGACCGACCCTAACGACACGTGATGATGGTGGGACCGGCCGCAGCGGCGGCGCAGGTGGGGGAGGGAGGGAGCAGGCATGGAGGGGTGAAGCTAGGACTTGGGTGGTGGCGATCCCACGGATGTGAATGTTTGCACGAATCTCAAACGGTAACTAAAAAAACTTCCGGGAGATGGAAATCAGCATGTAGGCTGTTCGGCCCATTACCGCTATATGTGGACTCTGGAGATGGAGCCTACTAGCGCATAAAGCTCTCTCCGACCAGCCATGCCAGTATGCCACATGACGTCCCTCATGAGCTAACGGATGACCTCAGGCGCCCCTTGCTTTTGGCTGCCTCTAATCATGGGACAGTCCGAGAAAGGCAGCATTCATTGTCTCCGTTTTTATACCATCAAGCGTCCGGGCGACTTTGGTCACGTGCGCCCGCAGCTCCAGTCTGTTGCAGTGCCTCTCACTCTCAGCGCGCAGGCACGCAGCTACAGATAGAGACACCAAGACTTGGAAACTTCCCGTCCGAATACAAAATTCACCTGGGGACATAGGAGCATTTGATTAAGTAGCCTAAAAGCTGATTAACTTGTTACGCGAGAGTGATGGTCGCCGTTAACCACTGCATAAGATAATCTCGCCGCCGGGCGGCTATCCTCCTGCGCGACCAGCTTCACCTTCCCTCTATTTATTGGCACTAACATTGGCCGAGCCGGAGAGCAAGAGTGCAGAGTGTGCTCGATCGCCAGTAGCCAGTAGAATTGAGGAGTGAGAGGAACTGATCGAGGATAGAGACGACAATGGAAGCGTCGGCGGCGAAGCCCGTCGTCCTCCGCGTGGCCGCCATCTCCGGCTCCATCCGCAAGGCCTCCTGGCACCGCGGCCTCATCCGCGCCGGTACACCTTCTCCAGTGTTCTGTGTTCAGCAGTGTACTTGTCTCTTCCTGCTAGTAGTAAACACCACGCTTGGCTTGACGCTCACCCTGCTGGCAATTGACCGGCAATTATAATGCAACGTGACCAGCCGCGGAGGTGTGCGCGGACTCCATCCCGGGGCTTCGCGTCGACGACGTCGACGTCGCCGGCCTGCCCATGCTCAACACCGACCTCGAGACCGACGGCGGCAGGGGCTTCCCGCCCGCCGTCGAGGCGTTCCGCGCCAGCGTCCGCGACGCCGACTGCTTCCTCTTCGCCTCGCCCGAGTACAACTACTCCATCACCAGTTAGTACGCACGTTGTTGTTGTTGCACGGCTATACCTCTCTTGTCTCTTCCCTTTTAATTTGGCCATTATCGTATTCTCTCTCTGCTTTACATGCCTTTTATTTGTGTGATGATCACCAACTCATCGCAAAAAAAAAAAATTAATGATATAATTGCTGCAGGCCCACTGAAGAACGCGCTGGACTGGGCTTCCAGAGGGGTGAACTGCTGGGCGGACAAGCCCGCCGCCATCGTCTGCGCGGGGGGCAACTTCGGCGGCGGCAGGTCGAGCTACCAACTGCGCCAGGTCGGGGTGTTCCTGGACATCCACTTCATCAACAAGCCGGAGCTGTTCGTCTTCGCCTTCTCCGAGCCGGACAAGTTCTTCGACGGCGATGGGAACCTGATCCACGCCGAGACCAGGGAGCGGCTCAAGCAGGTGCTCCTGTCCCTCCAGGCCTTCACGCTCAGGCTCCAGAGGAAGGATTGAATAATCCAGTCTCGGGATCACCTCGCTACAGTAATAATTAATCTGCGTTTACCTTGAGCGTCTAGTAACTTTGTCCTTACCAACCGTATATGCATCCCTGGAGGCTGGAACCAAAGATAAACTGAAATTACCCTCCAGCTTGCGCACTGTTCGTCATTTGGTCTTGTACCGGGATTACTCCCCAGTTTGCCTATTGTTCGATAATTTGGTCTTGTACCCCATTTCAGTTATTGAATGGAAGTGATAAATAACACCGTTCACCAGTAACGAATTCAGGATTTGAAGAAGTTAGGCTGGTCCAATATACAGAGAATATTTTTTTGAAATATCGCGAACGTAAAGTGCCAATTTCTAATACAAGTTTTAAACCTATTAAGATGTCTTACAAACATCTTAAATACATAATTAAAAGATGCAATGCCATGTTTTAACAATTCTACGCTGTTGTCGCTGGGTTTGTCCCTATGCTCAAAAGTCAAAACTTTTCCATGACAGCTCATTTGGTTTGTATTGAAATTTGTTCAAATTTGTTTCGGTTGTCCCTGTCCCTAATCTCTAAGAAACTTGCATGCCATAGTTTGCTTTGGCCCCCCCTCTGTTCCATCCTAGCTCCGTCCCTCCTTGTTAGCCTACGGGTTGATAGAGGCAGCCAGGGGGGGTGGGGTGCTGGTGGTGCCAGCTTCTTGCTGCAAGTGCGGGACGGTGGTCGGGGACGCCAGTGTAGCATGGGACTCATCAGATTTAGCATTGTCCTTCAACTCTAGATTGAAAATTGTACAGTGCCTCCTTCCACTCCAACAGGACAAAGGTTCGAGCCTCTAATTCAGTATGGCAGCTCGTACATGTAGCTACGGTTCTAGTTGCAAAAATCTGACAGATAAAACTCGAAAATGAAAGAAATCACTAAACCCTAGAGCTAATCGCCGACCTGGCGCTGGCGGAGCGGGGGCCGAGGAAGATGAAGAAATGCTGAGACTATTCGTGGAAGGCCGTTGGCTCCGAGAAAAGGAGCACGGTTCCCAAAAATCTGAACAATTTGTCTATAACAATTGGGGCCCACAATCCAGGATATATAACAGATGAAAAGGCAGCTCAACGGAGCACAGGTAGCAAACGGCACAGATCAAACATACGCGAAGATCGGAGGATCAGCTAATCGAGCGATGGCGACCTCTGTAACAATCGAGTGCGGGTTAGATTTTCCGTAGTTAAAAGATGAAATGTCATGTTTCAACAATTCTACGCTGTCGTCGCCGGATTTGTCGCCACGAACAGAGCCAGGGAGGGTTTGTCAAGGGGCAATTGCGCCCCCCCCCCCCCCCCAAAAAAAAAAATAAGAAAAAAACTTTTCCATTATAGTTCATTTGGATTGCATTGAAATGTGTTTAGATTTGTTCTGTTTAGTCCCGATTTTTTTTAAAAAAGTTGCATAACATAGGATGTATTTGTTGTACGTATCATTTGATTCATGTATGATATGGTTCAAGATAGATGGTCCACCGAAATCTCAGTGAGATATATGGAAGCCTAATTTGGTTTAGATCATCGCGACGTGAGATCATGGGTTCTCCTCTATATACGACCTATCGGCCTCTACCGAATAGACATCTAATCGAGCTAGATTTTTGCCTCTTCTTGCTGTTGTGCTGCCACAGTAGTCTACTCCATCTCAAGTGCCGACGTGCACCGGCGAACAGGAGAGTAGGTCTCCGGAATCTCTTGCTCTTGTGATCCTGCACCGGGAGAGGGCAAATAAGGTTTTTGGGAAGCCCTCCGCGCAACTGCTCAGGGTCTTCGCCACGGCTCGTCTTCCATCCAAGTCCGACGTTGCGGCGTGCCATCGTCTTCGATGTCATCTGCTGCACTCCATCCACGACACCGTCGTCGTTCCGTCAGCACCGCTTGTCATCACAGCTGAGTACGTACACTGTGATCTGATTTGCTATTTCAGCGTACTTTCTGAGATTATGTCGGTGTGCTTGATGTTGCTTAGTATGTTAGAGATATACATGCTAATTTTTTTTCTTGTCATGATAAATCTAGTTCGGAATTTAGTCTTACGATTGTCTAATTTTCCAACAATTTCTTAATATGTCGATGGCCAAATGTTCAAAATGGAACACACACTGTGGGATTATGTTCAAGCTGATCCTGTCCAACTGTGCTACAGCTTGAACACAACCAGAGCGAAGGCGATGGAGTCATGGAGCAGGCTCGGTGGTGCAGGTTCTCATGATGGCTTAACTGCGCACGATGCAGAGTATTTGGAATCGAGAATCTACAGTCGACGATGGCCTGGCTGCCTCCTGTGGACTGAACTGGGCACACAAGGTGGGTTAGACAACTACTGCGCACTGACCAGCTAGGCGACATCAAGGCCGGCGTCGACATAGCTAAGCCCGACATCGTAGTGAGCTCCGTGTGTAGTTTTGTTTGTGTGATTACGTTCATGAGATGTATTGAATTCTGAATTATTTCTTTGACTTCTGTTTCCACATCGCGGTGTGCATGAAGCAATAAAAACACTTGCTTGCATCCGATCGTGTGTTGAATTTCTGAATGTACTGAAAAGTGATGATGAGTTCTTGCTATGTCGATGGGTGAATGTTTGGCTTGTATGAAGTTTCAATCCATTCAGATTCAACATTCAGGTTTGTGAGGTGTTGATTTTGTGGAGTTCATATGTTAATCCATCTAGTCAGCTACTAGCTTTGCCTTTTAAAAAAAATTCTTCACATCTTACTAGTTTTCCTTCGGCCACAATTTGTAGACTTTGTTCATTCTTGATAAATTAAAGGCACGTAGCAGGCTAGCAGCTAATACCATGACAATTCGAGCAAAAGCAAGTTCTAGAGTCCAATGTCCTTTTTGTATTGAGCGGCTACATAAGACAGCAGAAGCGTGTTCAATTGTTGCTTCCTAAGGCTAAGATCTGGGCGTTAGGATGTGGGACGCCACAGTAAGGCAGCTCGGCATTACGTTTTGGTACACCCAGGTAAGGCAGCTTGGCGTTAAGCCTCACCACACCAAGCTACGGACTCAGGCAATCCGGGCGGCCACGCTGGCATTGACGTGGAAATAGTTGGCATGAGTTTGTAGTACCTCGGCGTTAACAGACAGCACGCCGAGTTTTTGGGTCCATTTTTAGAAATAGTTCTATCAGGGGTCTATTTGTAAAAATTATTTTCTGAAAGGGCCAGTTCGAAAAAAACCACAGCGCTAGGGCCTCTCCCGCTCTTGCTGCTCGTGCTGTCGAGCTTCGGCCTAGCGCCGTCCTGGCCAGTGGCCATCTTCGGAGATGGGCCGGCATGTCGTCGCCTCACGCCGTCACGCGTCTACCTCTGGTTCCCGAGAAAAATTGAGCCGGGATGGCTGAAATCGAGCGGAGGATTCTTGCTTTCTTGTCGCGTGTAGGCAGAATAGTTAGGCGAAGGCTCTTGTTGACTGTTGTCTGTGTTCGGCCGCCTGGACGCCTGGTCGGCGACTTGGCGTCGCCTAGGCGGAGCCGCGACAAACTGACAACTATGCCATGTACTCAATCAGTTATTGGTCCCTACCATCTATATACAATGACTTATATGCAACGGTAATACTCATTCTTAAAAATATCGGACGTTCTAATGTTGCAATAGTTAAGTACCGATGTTGCAACTATTGTATTCGCATGTTTTACAGTGAATGTTGCATGAACATTCATGTTGCGGCAGAAATTTTCTATTCCAGAGTCGAACGACGTTGTCATTTTTACATATTATTATTCATATTGCAAATAGTGACCGCTGATGTTGCACTAGGTAATTTTTATGTTTCGTCGGAACATCCGACGTTTGGGCGCTAGCAGCGCCGTATATGCAAACACTTTTTCATGCTAACTAAAATGATTTTATAATTTCTTTGATATCGAAATACCAAAATCTCATACTTACTAGAGAAACAATCATCTATTTGGTCATTTAAAAGCTGGAACAGATAAGTCATGTATACTAGCACGAGCACGAACCGGCATGAAAAATTCATTACCCATGCTAGCTCTATTATGTGCCGTCTCCCAACAATAGCCGGCAAGGATACTTTTAAGATTATTTGCCGGCTCTATTAAGAGCCAGTGTGGATAATTTTTTTCGCATTTGCAATTTGAATTTCATGTGCTATTTAGGAATTTGCAAGTTTTATATATAAACTTGAATGGAGATAAGCTTTATTCGCAAATGGTAAAGAGAACTATATTTTTAGTTGAATTTTTTTATTTGAAGTTGTCTAGGTGGCCAGACAGTGGACCAACAACAAGAGTCAAAAGCAATAGAACTCCCTATCGTGTGCAGCAACGACGTATATAAGTGGGATGATATGGAGGGATCGCTCGATGGGCAAACAGTGAGTTTGTTTGTAAATTCGTTTTCCAACTACGCTACTCAAGCATGGCATATCTTACTCATAGTGTCCCTGTTGCGGGTCAATTAAAACTGTCGTACACTATTCAACTTATTGTCTTCGTGCTGTGCTAATAATTCGATCAGTTGTCACTCAGAGTGGGGTTTTCGTTGTTTACCTTTCAAAATTATTCGTGATGTAAAGATCGACAATCGCACCAATCATTAGTGGAAGTAGCTATCAGGTTGATTAGGCGACAAAGGGATTTTGTGTCATTCAGGACGATGGAACTTTTTTCAGAAAAATGGTAGCACTCATTTTTTCTCTGTCCATTTGATGGTTTGACACTACAACATACAAGTACTACACCGGTTGCTAGAACTGTAAAATTTTAAAGAATTAGAATTGAGGCCAACTAAAAGAGCGAATTCCTTATATGCCACTAAATATTAATTACCCTTCACCGCTTCGTACCATTGCAAATTTAGTCTTTCTCTGAGTTGCGCATCCTAATTTTTTCAATAAATTTCTAATTCTTATGCCTTTCAAAATTACTACTCTGTGCGGAAGCACGAGTTGATAGACCACTATACACAATCAAAATCAAGCACAAACACCAAAAAGAGTCCCGACCGAGTATGGCACGAACCCTTATTTATTTTCGGATCAAGCACGTGCATAATGTTTGTTCCCCCACGTACACGCCGAGATGATGATGCAGGTAATGAACAAGCATTTGCATCATGGCCCGGCATACAGGTGAGCCGGAAGCCAAATGTTCAAAATGGAACACACACTGTGGGATTATGTTCAAGCTGATCCTGTCCAACTGTGCTACAGCTTGAACACAACCAGAGCGAAGGCGATGGAGTCATGGAGCAGGCTCGGTGGTGCAGGTTCTCATGATGGCTTAACTGCGCACGATGCAGAGTATTTGGAATCGAGAATCTACAGTCGACGATGGCCTGGCTGCCTCCTGTGGACTGAACTGGGCACACAAGGTGGGTTAGACAACTACTGCGCACTGACCAGCTAGGCGACATCAAGGCCGGCGTCGACATAGCTAAGCCCGACATCGTAGTGAGCTCCGTGTGTAGTTTTGTTTGTGTGATTACGTTCATGAGATGTATTGAGTTCTGAATTATTTCTTTGACTTCTGTTTCCACATCGCGGTGTGCATGAAGCAATAAAAACACTTGCTTGCATCCGATCGTGTGTTGAATTTCTGAATGTACTGAAAAGTGATGATGAGTTCTTGCTATGTCGATGGGTGAATGTTTGGCTTGTATGAAGTTTCAATCCATTCAGATTCAACATTCAGGTTTGTGAGGTGTTGATTTTGTGGAGTTCATATGTTAATCCATCTAGTCAGCTACTAGCTTTGCCTTTTAAAAAAAATTCTTCACATCTTACTAGTTTTCCTTCGGCCACAATTTGTAGACTTTGTTCATTCTTGATAAATTAAAGGCACGTAGCAGGCTAGCAGCTAATACCATGACAATTCGAGCAAAAGCAAGTTCTAGAGTCCAATGTCCTTTTTGTATTGAGCGGCTACATAAGACAGCAGAAGCGTGTTCAATTGTTGCTTCCTAAGGCTAAGATCTGGGCGTTAGGATGTGGGACGCCACAGTAAGGCAGCTCGGCATTACGTTTTGGTACACCCAGGTAAGGCAGCTTGGCGTTAAGCCTCACCACACCAAGCTACGGACTCAGGCAATCCGGGCGGCCACGCTGGCATTGACGTGGAAATAGTTGGCATGAGTTTGTAGTACCTCGGCGTTAACAGACAGCACGCCGAGTTTTTGGGTCCATTTTTAGAAATAGTTCTATCAGGGGTCTATTTGTAAAAATTATTTTCTGAAAGGGCCAGTTCGAAAAAAACCACAGCGCTAGGGCCTCTCCCGCTCTTGCTGCTCGTGCTGTCGAGCTTCGGCCTAGCGCCGTCCTGGCCAGTGGCCATCTTCGGAGATGGGCCGGCATGTCGTCGCCTCACGCCGTCACGCGTCTACCTCTGGTTCCCGAGAAAAATTGAGCCGGGATGGCTGAAATCGAGCGGAGGATTCTTGCTTTCTTGTCGCGTGTAGGCAGAATAGTTAGGCGAAGGCTCTTGTTGACTGTTGTCTGTGTTCGGCCGCCTGGACGCCTGGTCGGCGACTTGGCGTCGCCTAGGCGGAGCCGCGACAAACTGACAACTATGCCATGTACTCAATCAGTTATTGGTCCCTACCATCTATATACAATGACTTATATGCAACGGTAATACTTATTCTTAAAAATATCGGACGTTCTAATGTTGCAATAGTTAAGTACCGATGTTGCAACTATTGTATTCGCATGTTTTACAGTGAATGTTGCATGAACATTCATGTTGCGGCAGAAATTTTCTATTCCAGAGTCGAACGACGTTGTCATTTTTACATATTATTATTCATATTGCAAATAGTGACCGCTGATGTTGCACTAGGTAATTTTTATGTTTCGTCGGAACATCCGACGTTTGGGCGCTAGCAGCGCCGTATATGCAAACACTTTTTCATGCTAACTAAAATGATTTTATAATTTCTTTGATATCGAAATACCAAAATCTCATACTTACTAGAGAAACAATCATCTATTTGGTCATTTAAAAGCTGGAACAGATAAGTCATGTATACTAGCACGAGCACGAACCGGCATGAAAAATTCATTACCCATGCTAGCTCTATGTGCCGTCTCCCAACAATAGCCGGCAAGGATACTTTTAAGATTATTTGCCGGCTCTATTAAGAGCCAGTGTGGATAATTTTTTTCGCATTTGCAATTTGAATTTCATGTGCTATTTAGGAATTTGCAAGTTTTATATATAAACTTGAATGGAGATAAGCTTTATTCGCAAATGGTAAAGAGAACTATATTTTTAGTTGAATTTTTTTATTTGAAGTTGTCTAGGTGGCCAGACAGTGGACCAACAACAAGAGTCAAAAGCAATAGAACTCCCTATCGTGTGCAGCAACGACGTATATAAGTGGGATGATATGGAGGGATCGCTCGATGGGCAAACAGTGAGTTTGTTTGTAAATTCGTGTTCCAACTACGCTACTCAAGCATGGCATATCTTACTCATAGTGTCCCTGTTGCGGGTCAATTAAAACTGTCGTACACTATTTAACTTATTGTCTTCGTGCTGTGCTAATAATTCGATCAGTTGTCACTCAGAGTGGGGTTTTCGTTGTTTACCTTTCAAAATTATTCGTGATGTTAAGATCGACAATCGCACCAATCATTAGTGGAAGTAGCTATCAGGTTGATTAGGCGACAAAGGGATTTTGTGTCATTCAGGACGATGGAACTTTTTTCAGAAAAATGGTAGCACTCAATTTTTCTCTGTCCATTTGATGGTTTGACACTACAACATACAAGTACTACACCGGTTGCTAGAACTGTAAAATTTTAAAGAATTAGAATTGAGGCCAACTAAAAGAGCGAATTCCTTATATGCCACTAAATATTAATTACCCTTCACCGCTTCGTACCATTGCAAATTTAGTCTTTCTCTGAGTTGCGCATCCTAATTTTTTCAATAAATTTCTAATTCTTATGCCTTTCAAAATTACTACTCTGTGCGGAAGCACGAGTTGATAGACCACTATACACAATCAAAATCAAGCACAAACACCAAAAAGAGTCCCAACCGAGTATGGCACGAACCCTTATTTATTTTCGGATCAAGCACGTGCATAATGTTTGTTCCCCCACGTACACGCCGAGATGATGATGCAGGTAATGAACAAGCATTTGCATCATGGCCCGGCATACAGGTGAGCCGGAAGCCTGGGCTCTGGGACGGCTTCGAGCGGTACCATGCGCGGCATGGACAGCCCGAACTTCTCCTCCATGCTCAACTCCTCCTTCACCATGCCATCCGGGAGCCTCCATGCAAATCCGTGCACCAGGTTTGCTAGGATCAACTGCACCATCTTCAGCCCAAGTCCGATGCCAGGGCACATCCGACGGCCGGAGCCGAACGGCAGCAGCTCAAAGTCCTGCCCCTTCACGTCCAGACTGCTCCCCACGAACCTCTCCGGCCGGAACTCGCTGGGAGCATCACCCCACACGGCGGGGTCACGGCCGATGGCCCAGACGTTGACGAACACGAGCGTGCCTGCCGGAACGTCGTAGCCGCCCATGGACGCGTCCTCACGGGACAGCCGCGGAGCTAGCAATGGCGTCACAGGATGCAGGCGCATGGCCTCCTTGACGACGGCCTCCATGTACGGGAGGTTCGGGATGTCCCCCTCCGTGACGAGGCGTTCCCGGCCGATGACGCGGTCGAGCTCCTCGGTGGCCTTGGCGAGGGCGTCAGGGTTCCTCAGGAGCTCCGACATGGCCCATTCGATGGTCACCGACGAGGTGTCTGTGCCGCCAACGATGAGGTCCTACACGAACGTAGCAGAGTATTGGTTTAGAACATGGAGCGCATCGCTGTCCGATGGATTGTGGGACTTTTGCCTGTATAAGAACTCTCTTTATGAAACTGCATATAAGACTTTTCTGCAAAGGAATAGAAAACATTATCCCAGACACTATATCTTAGATGCCCAACTCATTATATGGATGAGAATTTCGTGCATCTAGAACAGTCCCAGTATGGCTGAGAATTTTGTGCATCAAGAACAGTCCGAGTATGGCTGAGAGCCTGAGAATATTGTGCATATAGGACAGTCCCAGTATGGCTGCTCAAACTACTATGAAAAGAAAAGCACTACGTTATGAAAGCATTTTAATAAAAAAAAATCTAGTGTTGATGTAGCTTTCACGTGTTCAACGTTTATGTATATATAATATAGTTTAGAGCATTTGGTGTGGAAAGCTTGAAATGACCCTATCTTATATGCACAAAATTCTTAGCCGTCTGCTCATCAAGCTACTATGAAAAGGAAAGGACTATGTTATGAACGCATTTTAATTAAACAAAATCCATGTAGTTTCCACGTGTTCAGCTTTTATACATAGTTTAGAGCATTTGGTGTGAAAATTTGTAATGGCTCACCATACACATCATTCTTAAGTGTCAAGAGAAAAAAGAGAGATGGCTCCAAAAATTCTTTCCCAAAACTATATATTGAGGTTTTCTCTAAAATTTTCTTTTCCCAAAATATTATCATCCCACCACGGATTAAAATAGGCCATGTCATTACGAGTGGGTTCAATCCACTTGGGCTGCCCTCACCTCCCCCTCACGATCTCTCCCTCCCCTTCGTGACCTCCGCCACGTTGCCGCCGTACGCCGGCTGTCGAGCAGCATGGTCTAGGGCAGCCGGACCAAGCATATCATCAGCTCTCGCATCTCCTGTTCCCATGAAGCAAGCAAGCAGCAGCATGTCCTTCTTCCGTGTCTAATCGGGCAATCATCATGCAATTTTCAGCTCACAAATCCAATCGATACACCAAATCCAATACAATATGTTACTACTCCTCAATTTAATCAAGCCAGTTTGCATCCTTATCTTCTCCATCAGCACCAAGACCTCTGCGTAGAACTTAAGCACCGGCAGTAGCTGCCGCCATCTACGAGCACTCCTCAGCAGCCGCCTCACACCCGCGGCACAGGCACAGGTGCCCCCGTGCCGGCACCGCAGCAGCACGCACCCATCCTCTGCGCTGCATGCCCTACGCCCCCGCCTGCTATTGGTGCCCACCTGCTGGAGCCGCTCACCAAGCTCCGCACCACGCACTAGGACGTGCTCCAGGTCCACCTCCGCTGCGGCCTAACACCATGGTTGCACGATCCAGCGCGGCGCCTCCTCCAGCCCCTACTGCAGCGGTGCAGCCTCTCATTAGCCATCCATCTCGTCGGAATCTTTGGCGACGGAGGCATGTCAGAAGGCGGCGGCAAAGGAATCGTGTGATGGGGCTCCCAACGTCGCTCCCCGTCCATCGGACCGCCTCTGCCGCCGCCACAAGAAGGCACCCCACTAGATGCGCGGCATGAGGGAGGCCGGCCTAGTGGTGACGACGACATGCCTCGGCGTGGCGGAAAGGAGCTTGCGCGCACGCGGGAAAGGAGAAGCAGGGGTGATTGGGGAGCAGCGTCAATGTGGAAATATGTGGGGTGACGGAGGAGTTTTTAACCTTGCTGTATTTTTTTTTGAAGAATAGGGACCTATTGGAGCTTGATTTCATGTGTTTTTCTCCCTAAATAAGATCTGGGGGGTAATATAAGAGAGCTTTTGGAGTTGCTCAATGACATTTGTTAAAATGTTTATAGAAATATTTTTAATTAAAATACCATATAAAATGGACGACAAAATAATTCATACGACTGCAATTTGATTGCTTCTACTACAACATATCTAGAAAACAAATTTAAACTTAGTTAACCTATATAACAAGTAGTTAGGTGTAATCTTCGATCGCAGAAATAGAGTAACAACGGGCAGAATTTAATTACGAATATCAGT